>NW_026057582.1:36958295-36989041 GCF_023721935.1 Panthera uncia | reverse complement strand
GAAAGAAAGAAAGAAAGAAAGAAAGAAAGAAAGAAAGAAAGAAAGAAAGAAATTTAAACCAGGAATAAACAACAGATACTAATATCTGGAAAAACATCTTCAAATATTTGAAATTAAATAACATGCTTTTAAATGTCTATAGGTTACAGAAGAAATCAAAGAAAACTAGAAAATAGCTTAAGCTGAATGAGAAAATGAAAAATATCAAAATTTTTATATGAAATGAAAGGAGTATTTGATTGGAAATCTATCATTTTAAATATTTATATTATAAAGGAAAAGATGCACCTCAAGAATTTAGAAAAAGACATATAAATTAAAACCCAAGTAAGTAGAAGGAAGGGAATAAAGAGGTAAAAGTAGAAGACAACAAAATTTAAAAAGAAAAAAAAGAAAAAGCAGTGAAACACAAACATGGTTGTTAATTTTTAATTTTTTTAATGCTTATTTATTTATTTGAGAGAGAGCCAGTGCAGGTGCACATGAGCAGAGGAGGAGCAGAAAGAGAGAGGGAGAGAGAGAATCCCAAGCAGGCTCTGTGCTGGCAGCACAGAGCCCTACATCCAGGGCTCATCCTGCAAACCACAAGACCATGACCTGGCAGAAATCAAGAGTCGAACGCTTAACTGATGGAGCCATCCAGGAGCCCTGAAAGATGGTTATTTGAATATAAGCAACAAAATTAACAAATCTCTAACTAGATTGATCAAGAATAAAAGATAAAAGACAAAAATTATCAATATCAGGAATGGAAGTGGATACTTTCACTAATAATAAAGAAATAATATAAAAATCTCTATGTCAATAATTTCAATGATTTAGGTAAAATGGATCAAGTCTTGAATGACACAGTTTGCCAAACTGCCACGAGAATAAACAGAAAAGTTGAATAGCACAATATTTATTAAAGACATGAAATTTGCAATTAAAAATCCTCCCACAAATGAAACTCTACACTCAGATGGCTTTAATAGGGAATCTCTCAAATATTTAAGGATAAAAATATAGCAATGTTAAGCAAGTTTTTTCAGAAAATAGATAAAAAGGAAACAATTCTCAAGTCATTTGAAGAAGGTAGCATTACTCTTATGCAAAAACTAGTCAAATGTACACAAGAATATTAGAAACCAATAATTCTCATAAACGTTAACACAAAAATGCTTTAAAATATTAGTAAACCAAATTCAGTAATATTTAAAGACAATAAATATCATGACCAAGTGTGATACATCCTAGGAATGTATGGTTGGTTTAACATTTGGAAAATCAATGTAATTTACTAAAATGACAGACTAAGACAGAAATATCATAAAATCATCTCAATAAAATCCAAGAAAGAGCTTTACAAAATTTAATGCCCATTAATGATAAAAATTCTCAGGTACTTTTGGTTTTATTGATTGTTCCCTTTGCTGTGCAGATTTTTTATCTTGATGAGGTCCCGATAGTTCATTTTTGCTTTTATTTCCTTTGCCCTGTAGACGTGTAAAGTAAGAAGTTGCTGCGGCCAATGTCAAAAAGGTTGCTACTTGCTTTCTCCTTTAGGATTTTGATGGTCTCCTGTCTCATATTTAGACCTTTCATCCATTTTGAATTTATTTTTGTGTGGTGTAAGAAAGTGGACCAGTTTCATTCTTCTGCCTGTCTCTGTCCAGTTTTCCCCACACTGTTTGCTGAAGAGACTTATCTTTTTTTTCCATTGGATACTTTTTCCCTGCTTTGTCAAAAATTAGTAGGCCAGACACTTGTGGGTCCATTTCTGGGTTCTCTATTCTATTCTACTGATCTATGTATCTGTTTTTGTGCCAGTACCATACTGTCTTGATGTTTACAGCTTTGTAATACAGCTTAAAGCCCAGAATTGTGATGCCTCCAACTTCAGTTTTCTTTTTTCAACATTACTTTGTCTATTTGGGGTCATTTCTGTTTCCATACAGATTTTAGGATTCTATGTTCTAGCTCTGTGAGGAATGCTGGTGTTATTTTCATAAGGATTGCTTTGAATGTGTAGATTGCTTTGGCTGGTATTGACATTTTAACAATATTTGTTCCTCTAATCCATGAGCATGGAATGTTTTTCCATTTCTTTGTGTCTTCTTCAATTTCTTTCATAAGCTTTCTATAGTTTTCAGCATGTAGATCTTTTACCTCGTTTGTTGGGTTTACTCCAAGGTATCTTTTTTTGTGAAATTGTAAATGAGATCGATTTGTTGATATCTGTTTCTGTTCCTTCGTTATTGGTGTATAAAAATGCAACCCGTTTCTATATGTTGATTTTATATCCTGCAACTTTGCTGAATTCATGTATCAGCTCTAGCAGTTTTTTGGTGGAGTCTTTCTGGTTTTCCATGTAGAGTATCATGTCATCTGTGAAGAGTGAAAGTTTGACTTCTTCCTTGCTAATTTGGATGCCTTTTATTTATTTTTGCTGTGTGATTGCTGAGGCTAGCACTTCCAACACGATGTTGAACAACAGTGGTGAGAGTTGACCTCAGGGGGAAAGCTCTCAGCTTTTCCTCTTTGAGGATGATATTAGTTGTCAGCCTATCATATATGGTTTTTATGATGTTAAAGTATGTTCTTTCTATCCCCAATTTCCTGATGCTGTATTTTGTTAAATGCTCTTTCTGAATCTATTGAAAGGATCATATGGCTCTTATCTTTTCTTTTATTAATGTGGTGTATCACATTGATTGATTTGCAAATATTGAACCAGCCCTGCAGCCCAGGAATAAATCCCACTTGATCATGGAGAATAATTCTTTTAATGTACTGTCAAATTTGATTTGCTAGTGTATTATTGAGAATTTTTGTATCCAGCTTCATCAGGGATATTGGTCTGTAATTTCCCTTTTTAGTGGGGTCTTTCTCTGGTTTTAGAATCAAGGTAATTCTGCACAGCGAAGGAAACAACAAAACTAAAAGGCAACCGACTGAATGGGGACAGATATTTGCAAATGACATATCGGATAAAGGGTTAGTATCCACAGTGTATAAAGAACTTATCAAACTCAACACCCAAAAACAAACAGTCCAGTGAAGAAATGGGCAGAAGACATGAACAGACACTTTTCCAAAGAAGTTATCCAGATAACTAACAGACACATGAAAAGATGCTCAACATCACTCATCATCAGGGAAACACAATTCAAAACCACAATGAGATACCACCTCACACCTGTCAGAATGGCTAAAATTAACAACTCAGGAAACAACAGATGTTGGCAAGGATGCAGAGAAAGGAAACCCTTTTGTACTGTGATTGGGAATGCAAACTGGTATAGCCACTCTGGAGAAGAGTATGGAGGTTCCTCAAAATATTTAAATTAGAACTACCCTATGACCCAGCAATTGCACTACTAGCTATTTATCCAAAGAATAAAAAAATGTTGAATCAAAGGGGCACATGTACCCCGATTGTTTATAGCAGCAAAATCAACAATATCCAAATTATGGAAAGAGCCCAGATGTCTACCAACTGATGAATGGATAAAGAAGAAGCAGAATATATATACAATGGAAAACTGGGCAATGAAAAAGAATGAAATCTTGCCATTTACAACAATGTGGGTGGAACTAGAGGGTTTTATGCTAAGCTAAATAAGTCAGTCAGAGAAAGACAAATATTGTATGATTTCACTCATATGTGGAATTTCGGAAACATCCACAACAGATGAACATAGGATAAGGGAAGGAAAAATAAAATAAAAACAGAGAGGAAGGCAAACCATAAGAGACTTTTAAATACACAGAACAAACTATGGGTTGATGGGGGTGGAGAAAATGGGTGATGGGCATTAAGGAGGACACTTGTTGGGATGAGCACTTGGTGTTACATGTAAGTGATGAATCACTGGGTTCTACCTACTCCTGAAACCAAGACTGCACTGTATGTTAATTGACTTGAATTTAAATTTTAAAAAATTCTCAGGTACTAGAAATTGATGGAAATATCTTTAAAGTGAATAAGTCATACCATATTAATAGTGAAAAACTTAAGACTTTCCCCTAAGATGGGAAGTAAAACAAACTCACTCTCACCACTTCTATTTTATATTATGGTAAGATCCTAACCAGCTGAATAAATGAAGGGAAAGGAAATTTGAAAAGTGAAGTAGGGTGGATTTGCAAATGACATGATTGTACAAACAGAAAATCTTAAGAAATCACCAGTACTATTAGAACAAAAAAGTGAATATAGTCATGTTACAAGACACAAAGAGAATAAACAAAAATGTAATTTTATTTCTATATACTACCAACTAATAATTTTAAAAGTTACTAGAAAAACAATGACATTTTAAAAGTCAAATACCATGAAATACTTAAGGATAAACTTAGATATTTATAAACTCTGAACAATAAAATCCAGGGAACATACTATACACTACATATTCTAGAGTGATCTTCATCTAGTTAATATGGTATTGCCATGAGGGTAAGATATGTAAGATAGGGAAGAATATTCTGAAACATAATAAAGAGTCCAGAAATAAAACCACACATTTGGTTAACTGATGTCTGCTCGGGAGAAATGGGAGAAAATGTAGTAGTCCACAATAAATGGAGGAACAACAACAGTATCTCCACATGAAACAAAATGAACCTTGATTCTTACCTTACATCACATATTTTTTAAAAATTCAAAATATACAAAAAAGTTAAATTAGTAAAATTAGTGATATTATATATATTATATTATATTATATTATATTATATTATATTATATTATAATTATACACACATGCACAACCAAGTGCCACAAACCAGGTGGTTTAAATAACAGAAATTTATTGTCTCACAATTCTGGAAACTAGAGGTCTGAGATGGAAGGTCTGCCTTCTGAGGTCTCTCTTCTTGGTGTGTAGATGGTTGTTCTAGACTTATCTTCACATGGGTTTCCCTCTGTGCATGCCTGTGTCTAAATTTCCTATTCTTATAAGGACACCAGTCATGCTGAATAAGAGCCTACCATAATGATCTGATCTTAAATTAATTATTTCTTTAAATTATTTCTTTAAATAAAGACCTTATATTCAAATAAAGTTACATTCTGAGGTACTAAGGACTTCAACATACTAATTTTAATTTTGAAGACACAATTCATCCCATAACCCCTTTGGTTATTAAAATATAATGGTATTGGCATTAAAAAACCAGAAACATTAATCAGTGGAACAGAATAGTGAGCCCAGAAAGAAACCCATGCATATGTGGTCAGTTAATTTATGACAAAGGGGACAAAAATATATAATGGGCAAAGGACAGTCTCTTTGATAAATGATGCTGGGAAAACTGACAGCAACATCCAAAGGAATAAAATTCAACTGCTATTTCACACCATACACAGGAAATAACTCAAAATGGATTAAAGACATGGAGGTAAGACCTGAAACCATGAAACTCCTAGAAGAAAACATAGATGGTAAGCTCTTTGACATAGGTCTTGGTGATTATTTTTTTCATCTTACACCAAAAGCAAAAGCAACAAAAGCAAAAACAAACAAGTGGGACTACATCAAATTAAAAAGCTTCTGCACAGCAAAGGAAACAAGCCACAAAACAAAAAGCCACCTGTAGAATTGGAGAAAATATTTGCCTATCTTATATCTGATAAGGGGCTAATATTCAAAATATATAAAGAACTCATACAATTCAATAGCAAAAAACAAACACTCAAATTAAAAATTTTGATCTAAATAAACATTTTTCCAAAGACGATGTACAGATGGCCAAGAGGTACATGAAAAGATGCTTAACATTACTCATCATCAAGAAAATGCAAATCAAAACTACAATGAGATATCACCTTACATCTGTCAGAATAGTTATTATCAAAAAGACAAGTAACAAGAGTGGATGAGAACGTAGAGAAAAGAAAACCCTCCTGCACTGTTGGTGGGAATATAAATTGGTACAGCCACTGTGGAAAACGACATGGGGGTTTCTCAAAAAATTAAAATAGAACTACCATTTGATGCATCAATTCCACTTCTGGGTTTTATCTGAAGAAAATGAAAAAAACTAATGCAAAAAGATAATATGCACCCCTATGTTCATTGCAGCATTATTTACAATAGCCAAGATATGGAAACATCCTAAGTATCCATTGATGAATGAATGGATAAAGAAATTACGATATATATGTGATGGAATATTATTCAGCCATAAATACGTATGGAATCTTTCCATTTGCAACAACATGGGACCTCAAGGGCATCTCACTAAGTGAAGTAAGTCAGATAGAGAAAGAGAAATACCATATGGTCTCTCTTATATGTGGAATCTTTAAAAAAAAAAAATTGGTGGTTTCCGGAAGCAAGGAGGCAGCAGGGGGCAAGGGGATGGGGAATAGGTGAACTGGAAAGAAAAGAGAGAGAAGGAAAGAAAGAAAGAAAGAAAGAAAGAAAGAAAGAAAGAAAGAAAAAGGGAGAGAGAGAGAGAGAAAAGGGAGGAAAGAAAAAGAAAGAGGGGGAGGGAGAGAGGAAGAAGGAAGGGAGGAAGGGAGGAAGGAAAAAAGATCATCAAGAACAAAAACAATTCTCAAAACCATTAATAATATGTTAATGCAAATTAAGATCACAAGGAGATACTACTACACATCCACCAGAATAAAGTTATAAAGACTAATCATAGAATATGCTAGAAAGGACACAGAACAACCCAAACTCTTGTACGTAGCCAGTGGGAATACAGAGTGGTACAACCACTTTGGAAAATGGTTCGTTTTACAAAATTACTTATACTTAACCATATGACCAAAACCCCATGTAATCTCCATGATTATACTCTAATGATGTAATCTATAATATGTATCAAATCATGTACATGTCATCTGCTCCCAGCCTTATCCCCAGAGCCTGAAACAGTGTGTGGTATGTAATGAGCATAGACAAAATATCAAATTCATGAATGGATTTCTTTAACCAGGCCATTAGTATTTCACATTTAGCCTATTTCCAATATAAAGGTAAACTTTCAACCACATCTCTGGGAGCTTAGGCACATCTTAAGCGTCCTGAAGCACATTCCCAAATACTCTCCAGAAAACTTGCAGCAATTAATATTCCTGCCTGTAAGGTGCTACAGTTTCCGCATTCTACTCTCAACCCAGTGTCAGGCATTAAAATGTACTGCACCTTTGCCAATCTAATTTGGAATTTACTTTTTTTTTAGTCTGCATTTCATTAATTATCAGAAGTGTTGATATTCTTCCATTAAATGTATTTGTGCTTCTCCTTCGTATATTCTAAAAAGTCTTCTTTTTATAGTTTTGCTTTTAGTGCTATTCAAAAGCAAATGCCTCCCATGTCTTTTAATCATAATAGAGCCCATATAATACTTTTTAAATTCACAGAGCCAGGACAGAACTTTGTGTCCACTTTCTGCTACATAAGAACATCTTTATTACAGAATATTTCATTAAGCATGCTAAGCAACGTGTTTATTACATAGCTGCTTCACAACAAGCTGCATTTTATATTTTTCTATCAGAAATTTACTGATCAAGATTTGTTGTTCAGTGAAATTTTGGTAGCAATTTGTGTGAGACACACTGAACTAAAATGTATCATCTCAATTTCTACTCATGCTTTCACAATCAAGGCATTACAACAGATTCTTTATAAGGAGATCATCCCACATGTAATTCTGTTTTCTTTGGAATAGACTATAGCACCTGGAAAACAGTTCATTAGTGGTGAGAATATATATTAGAGCTATAAACATCCTTTTTAAAATGCATACACATTCACACTCATGCAGTTATGCATACCACTCAAAATTATCAAAATTAAAGGGAAAAAAATCTCAAAAGAAACTAGGAGAAAAAATTGTCCAAAAAGCAAACCCAGCACTGAGTTTCAAAAATCCTGTTACAATGTAAAAAAGATAGAAAGCAGGACCTGATGGCCAATGCTGGGGGAAGAACAATTTGATCTCATTAGGCACGCAGTTAGGACATTCAAGAGCCAAAAGGAGAGCCTCACACAAGAAACAGTATTGCCTACCAACTATGTTCAAGAAAGTACATGTGATCGTAAATTTTTCTGATGATATTAAAATACTGATATTAGGACATGTAGATGCTTTGGGGACAAGAGTAAGAGATAAAAGAAATAGATTGTAGGGGAGCAGAGAATATTGTGAAGAATTTCATCATTAGTGGCAACTTTAAAAACTGTGCCAAATTTTTACATTTTTCTCTTTTTAAAATAATGAACAGTGAGTATAAATTTAGTATAGGATGTATTCATTTGAAAACATCTCAGAAACATGGACTATTTTTAGAAAAGATGAAAAGTAAGTCTTGTATGTGTTTGTTGCCAAGCTGAACTTGGAACTAACTAAGCTTCCACATACAGTGCCAGCCAGCCACTGATATATGGCTAAGTCCTTCCTTTCATTGACACAGAGAGAAAAAAATTGGTGCAAAGCTGCAGCCATTTTGTAAGAGCGGAATTTATCTAAATGTGTCACTTTTCAATCAGTTGTACTGACATTGTATAGAAACACCTTTAAGCCTTCAGTAAAATGTATATGCATTAGGGAACATTTAGGTACATAATAGATAACATTTTTCTACCCCTATTTGGCATTACAGGTAGTCAATGATACTCTAACTTCCAAGAGCTTAGATTCTAAAATAAGGAACTTCGAGGTACATAAGAACAGAAAGAAACCAAATGCATGTCACTTGCATAAAGATTTCCATGGAAGATTCCATTAATTCCACCATTTATAAACCCCTATCACAAGAATGTCTCTCATCTGAGATCCCTGAAATCCCTAATGCTGTAATAAATGGAAAATAGTTAATTATTACTGTGTATATTACTAGTAATAGGTGCCATTTAATGACCACTTTCTATCACAATACTCTTTGAGATTGATATAAGTATCCATATTTTATAGATCTAGATGAAGATTCAGTAGGTTAAATAATTTCCCAAAGTTATTGGATGCTGGTGAGTGATGAGGTCTAGGTTCTCATTTCAGACTATCTACTTTCAAAGCCCCACCTCCTGATCAGATATATACACTGTCTCCTAAAATAACGTTGATAGTCCACTCCATTTCTATCATTCTTGGAAACCTTTTATTTAAAACATTTAATGATCTTTTAGGGTCTTTCTGGAATCTGCTGAAAACTTTTCAATGTCGTTCTCCTCCTGGTCACTGGGGGAGGACGACAGGTTAAGAGTCTTTCTCAGGAAAATACTAATTCTCTCTAGGAAGAGAGAATGTGAATTATAGAATCGGTACTGAGCTGCATGCTGTAATTTCTATGCTCTGTAACATGCACAACCATGGAACTTTAGCCAGGTCTCACAAGCAATGTGCTACACACTCAGTAATCAGACTCACAATTAATAATACATGACACTTACAACTTGACAGTGTCCACAGTGCTAATGTAGAGTAGGACTGCACGCCTTTGTGGTTCTAAACTAGATGGAACATGTGTCCTGGAGTAATAATGCCACCATTCTGAGTCCCACAATGGTCATTTAAAAACTAAGTTTGGAATTGCTCATTTTCTCACCTTTTCTTTTTTAATGCAGTTGACTAAATTTGT
Organism: Panthera uncia; assembly: GCF_023721935.1. Taxonomy (NCBI): domain Eukaryota; kingdom Metazoa; phylum Chordata; class Mammalia; order Carnivora; family Felidae; genus Panthera; species Panthera uncia. The sequence goes on along the minus strand of NW_026057582.1, from coordinate 36,979,464 downwards.
TTTAGCATTACAATACCTGATGAACATGCTTCCTGGGTGGGTGTTAATTGAGCAGCATGATTCCAGAATTAGACACAGATGCAAATTCACAACCAAAGTTCTCACTAATAAAGCATACGACTTGGGGCGCCTGGGTGGCTCAGTCGGTTAAGCGTCCGACTTCAGCTCAGGTCACGATCTTGTGGTCTGTGAGTTCGAGCCCCGCGTCGGGCTCTGTGCTGACATCTCAGAGCCTGGAGCCTGCTTCTGATTCTGTGTCTCTCTCTCTCTCTCTGCCCCTCCCCCATTCATGCTCTGTCTCTCTCTGTCTCAAAGTAAATAAACGTTAAAAGTTTAAAAATAAATAAATAAATAAATAAAGCATACGACTTTAGCTCATCTTGGTCAACCAACATCATTACCATTTGGAAAACTAAGCCAAAAAAAAGTTGTAAAGTATTTTCTTTTTTTTTTTTTAATTCTTTTAATGTTTATTTATTTTTTGAGAGAGACAGAGTGTGGGCAGGGGAGGGACAGAGAAAGAGAGGGAGACACAGAATCTGAAGCAGGCTCCAGGCTCTGAGCTGTCAGCACAGAGAACGACGTGAGGCTGGAACCCAGGAACAGCGAGATCATGACCTGAGCCGAAGTCAGCTGCTCAACTGACTGAGCCACCCAGGCGCCCCTTAAAGTATTTTCTGTACAAGAGCCTTTAGCTTTGTATTACTTCCTTTCTACAGTATGGCCCAAGAAATTTTCTAATATCCTTGAAAGCTCTATCAATGGCTTATAATGATAATCTTCTGCAGTTAGGTGTTGAGTCTCTAAACATGAGTTTAGCCTGAAATTACATCGAGGAATCACAGTGGGAACAGTTTAATGAGTTAATTAGTACTCACTCTTCCAACAGAACTGCACTCATTAATCTGGGAGATACACAGCAGATGCTTGCTTTCTGCTCTCTGAAGTATCATTCTTTTCCCATGTCCTTACTGTCCATTTAACTCTTTGATCCAATTGGGACAACTCTGTAAGAATTGGATGAATCTGCAAGCTCAGTAGAATTCAATTACCTAAGATGTGTGTAAAAAAAATTGGCTGCCCTGTTTTGAAAGCTAGTAAATGAATTTGTACCTTAGGTACTCAAGAAATGCAATGATTTCACCTGAAAAATATTTTTTTTTTCTCAATCTAGAGTAATTATGACTAACCAGGGACTGCTTCTAAGTTCCGGACAGTGATACCTCTGCTACTGCTTATGCGATGTAAATTAAATTTAATGTAAATTAAAATTCTAGGGCACATTAAATCTGGGATGCTGGTGATCCAATGTGCATTAAGTTTAGACTTGTAAATGAAATATACAAAGAGGAAAACTGAGATTGAGAGTCTAAATAAAACATATACCTACAGATACATAAAATTTTTGTTAGAATACATAAGACACTATTCATAACACTAATCACCTCTGGTGGAATAATGGGGTCGTTAGGATGAAGGAAGATAAGCTTTTCACTTTAATACCACTGTTCTTGTTTTCCACCATGGATATGTATTACAGCAATAATAATAACAATGATATAATAATAATAAATAATCATGATTAATGGCTCATAGTAAGTAGAAAGAGGAAAGTTGGAGGAGTGTGAGTTAAGAATCTTTAAGACATAGAGACAAATGTCCTTTGCTCCCAATTTGGTATATCTGGATACAGAAACATAGCCAGTTGCTTTCTCTTATTAAGATATGGAAATTTAACATTCTAAACCCAGAAGTATCTAACCTGATAGCCAAAGCCCTTTTTGCAACTTAGAGAATCCTTAGTTCTGCAGAAAGAGCATATTTTGTTCAAGATTTGTATTAGAATTAAAAATATTTTTCTAGTTGAAATTATAATAAAACTGGAAAACAACACAGAAGTCCATTTAATGTGTAATGTACCTCTGATGTGATACTAATAGCTTTCGGTATGTAGACAGCCCACATTTCTAACCTGATTTCCCTCGGTCTGTGATTTGCATTCCAAGCAACAGACTTAGAAATGAAAAATTACTACACTTGGCACGCCATTTACACAGCTTTGAGGCATGTATGTGTAGGGGATATAAGGATCCATGCATATGCCAGCTTTTTAAAAAGGCAAATAACAAACACAAAGGAAGGAAACTAGATGATGTTAGTAAATATAAAGTACTGATGATGAAAACATTACAAATCTAAACCTCAATCCAGAAAATTTTCACCTGAATTCTGTGATACAAAGTTATATCACTTCCAATATGAAAAATGAATTCAGATACAAACTAGACGCTTTTTAAAAATGCATTGAAAACAAAGTCACGTAACCAACTTACGAATTATTTGTAGAACTTTATAGGATGCCAGTATACGAAAAACAAAGATGATCTCAAATCCCTAAAAAACAAGTATCCTACTTTAATAAATGAAAATAAAGGCCAGTTCTTGAAGAATGGGTTGGATAATGATAGTAATTATAATCTATGTTTGATCTTAGGGCTCAGGAAAAAATTCTCTAAATACCATATATAACCAAAAACAACCCAAAATTGATGTACCAATATGGTACTAGACAAGCCATGTCATCTCTCTGAATCCTAACTTAATTATATTTCCTTTGGATTACATGATATCTAAAGTTCTTTTTAGCTCTAAGACAATTACGTTAGTTGTAATTATTATTATATCCCATTTTCTGAGACTATAGTAAGTATAAAATGTTATAAAAGGAAAAAAGTATTTTCCAAAACTATGACGAAAAGATAAAGGTTTATAACTAAGATTATTAATTTTCACTAATGACCATTCTTGTAAATAAGCATTAAAAAATTATAGTGAAAAATATTCTTATAGGAAAACATGTTTTCTGCATGATTGGTTAAGGTGAGGATGGGCTAATGGAGAATTATCCTACATAGCACACTCGAAAACAAAACTTTCAAATATTTAAAGAAAGTACTAAAAATGATAGAATAATTCATTCATTATACATTTTCCAAACATCTATTATGTGCCTAGTACTATGTCAGACAGTGGGGAGACAATGACAAAATAACACAGCCTGTGCCTTCCTTCAGGAGAGTTGGACTCCAGTAGAAGTAGCAGACAGTTAAACAAGTAAGTATTCAAAAATATTATGGGTATGGGGCACCTGGGTGGCTGTCGGTTAAGTGTCCAACTCGGTTTCGGCTCAGGTCATAATCTCATGGTTGGTGGGATCAAGCCCTGCATCAGGCTCTGCACTGAACACAGAGCCTGCTTGGGATTCTCTCTCTCCCTCTCTCTCTGCTCCTTACCCTGCTTGCTCGCTCTCTCTCAAAATAAATGAATAAACTAAAAAAATGCTTTAAAAATATTATGGTTATAAGGAGAGAAATTTGAAACAATGGTGAAGACCATTCCCTAAACACCCTTTTATGTTTCAGAGTTATTTATCAACTCAAAGTAGACTGAAGAAGCACAATTAAATACAAAGTTAGACAGAAACACTAAGTTACATAGTGTTTTTATGTTAATTTTTGAGTTCTTAATTTCACTTTTGAAAGTATTTCCAAAAAGGGGTACAGAATGTGAGGCGGAGTCCGGCAAATCCCCTGCTGTGGTTGATGGCTACTTGAAATGCTTCTTCCACTCTTTCCATCATAGAATATTTAGAAAAATAGAGGACACTATTACATGTCTGTGCTCTTATGGGATCTTTTTCATTCACATTTTCAGGACAGCAAAGTGTTATTTTCATGTTTTTTAAACCTTTTACTTGAATTCTGTCAGTTCCTGTAAGAAACACAAGGAATTTTCTCTTTCCCTCCAAAGCCAATTTGTGTAGAGCCTTCCAAAACATCACTATGGTAGCATATGAATGTAGTGCTTTTTTCTTTTTTTTACAGATAAACAAAATGTTGAAATTCCAAACAATGAACCTCAGAAGAAAGGGCTAGACCTGTAAGGAAATTATGAAGCCCCAAATCCCATAGCACTTCTCTAAGGTAATAATTTCTGCTTTGGATTCTGTGCTGCCAACACTTGTCTGTTTGCAAATAAACATCTCACAATTAGTAGTCATGTTTGCTCAAGCTGAACATTTCTCTCCTTGAAAATTTAGCACCTGCAGAGAAAACACACACACACACACACACACACACACACACACACACACAAGAATATCACTCTTCTGGGCATGTTCAGGTTGCAACTTTGGTACAGATGTGCCAAAACATCTCTAATTGCACAGCTGACTTCCTCTGGAACCTATCAACTCAAAAGATAACAGCCAAGTCGCTTGGCTGTTTGGTCAAAGACTACAATACTTGAAGCATGCAAAAATTTCTGCTTTCATTTTTGTATTATGCCATATGGTCTGCACTTAAAACTAACAGAAAGTGGAATCCTGCAGGGTGCATATTTTCAAGAACACAACCAGCCACACGCTGTCTTCAATGGCTGTGCTGCACCAAAGCTGTGGCACAAGAGAGCTACCCATGGCTTTAACCAGGACTGGGCCCATAATGATTGTGAAGTTAGTTGAAAATTTTAAGAGTATTTTCTCATTTCCTACATGAAATTCTTCATGAAGTCAAACTTGAACTGAACCTTGAAAGAAATTGGTCATAAGCTCTCTGTCTGCAAAACTGGCTTTATCAATCATGCTTTTCAGGAAAAATATGGTTCTTGTCAACATGAGCATTGTGCTAATATACACACATGGTTGGATGTTTATTTCCTTCCACACACGTGGCCATGAAACAGAATAGGTTTGCACTTATGGGGAGCATTTTGAAACAGGCACAAAATGTGTGAAATTACTACAACTCTGTATGAACAATAATAATGATAAACTAAGGAATAATACCAGTTAAGACCGTCAGTTGAGACAGTTGAAAAGAATGTTAGATATGAGTAGAGTTGGTAGTATGAGGATAGGGAAAGTTGTACTTTTTGGGAGTGTTAAAATAATATTTCTAGACATAAGAAAATACCAAACGTGGGGCACCTGGGTGGCTCAGTCGATTAAGGGTCCAACTCTTGATATTAGCTCAATTTGTGATCTCGCAGTCATGAGATTGAGTCCCGCATTGGGTTTCATGCTGAGCATGGAGTCTGCTTGGGATTCTCTCCCTCATTCTATCTTTGCCCCTCCTTGCTCTCTCTCTCTCTCCAAATAAATAAGCAAACATTTAACAAAAAAAAAAGAAATAAAATACTGCACAAAATGCCACATTTGGTTTACCTAATCCTGTATCTCTGACAATGGCCGAAAGGGCATTTCAAGAGAGAGTACATGATTAGCCCCTTTATATAAATTTTCCTTGTATAAATTATATTTTATATATAACACATATAGTATATATGTTATAAATTCCCTCCTGGTTTCCCTTATATAAATTATTATGCTATCTTATTTTAAATAAAATGTTAATTTTACTATTATCACTGCATAAATTTGACAAAATACAGGTCTACTCATCAGGTAAACTTGAGAACTATACCACTCTGCTTATATGATGCCTTGGCCACAGGAGGAAAGAAATGTAACCCAAATGCAAGCTCTTGGTTGAGGATGGGGCAAAATAGCATTAGTTAGATACTCTGGTGCTACCACAGACTGTAAGGACTGCCCAAGATTTCACGTCCCAATTCAACATCATTATTTGGAGGCTATATAGTGAATATTTCCAGAAGCAGGAAGAGAAAAATACAAAAGTATAAGAAAAGAGCAAGACAAAATCTGTTTCTTATCAATGCTACAAAAATTATTTGAGTATATTTTTTTAAAAAAAGAAGTATGTGAATAAACTTTCAATTTGAACCACAGTGCTGAACACATCAGATAGAATATTACTGAGCATGATAGAAGGTTTGAGGTTCATAGATGGAGACTCACTTCATTAAAATGGAAAAAGCCGTGGCCTTGGGGTCAAAACAAGAGTGTTCTAGAGTCGGCTTTGCTATTGAGTAGTCTAACATGAAACTTTTGGAGCCCCATCACTTTTTCTTTAATTGTGGTCAAATACATAATATCATCAATTTTTAGGACCCACTTTTTCTTTAAAATGAAAATGGCAGTTGAAATGATTTTTAGCCTCAGCTAATTCTAAAGTCTTATGAATCTTTCAGTTAATTCTAATGCATGTATTTCTAAGAGCATTTTACAGTTCTTTTACCTAAGAATGGTGAAAAATGATGGTATGCTGATTCTCAATCAAGAGTCTGAGGCTCTGAAGATGACTTATGGGCCTGCTATATTTTATTAGATGTACTGTGATTTGTCTTACCAAGAGCATAAACCCTCTGCCTTAAAGAAAGGGAAAAGCTTCTGATTTTAGCCTGTAATCCCATTCAGTTGAAACTACAGACCGAACTCTACACATGTTATAAGAAGATGCACTTAGGACACTGCCAATTATTTGTAGAAGCTTTCTATGAAAGAAAAATTTAAACAAAAATTATGGGAACAGGTATTCCCTTTTGTACTGTATCTCATAAGATGAAATTTATTTTCTTCAAAAGCTGTGCTATGTCACCCTTGGCAGGAAAGCCATCCAACCTCTTTGGGTCTCAGATGGATGCTTTGCGTGAAATTCGAATTATACATAACCTGCCCATAGGTAGGTGTCTGAAACAGATGATCTCTCAAGGTGTCTTGAGCTCTACAATCTATATTTCTGTGGCTTTAAATGGGAAACTAATTTGAAATACATTCCTATAAAACTCAGTCTTATAGAATTTTAAGACTTCCCTCAGAGAAATGTATTAGATTAATTCTCAATAGCACAAATAGTGCTGCTAGACATTAGAAGCAGGTAAGTGTGTACATCTTCACCTACACAGTAGTATCATTATTACTTGTAGACTTCCTAAGAATGCAGAATGCCTGTCACCCATCTGCATTAATCCATTTGGACCTGTGTCCTTCTCCCCAAAGAATATTTGTCATGCTGCAGAAAAGATCACTGACCCTAACCCAGTTAGACAATATAGAGAAATTGGTCTGTTTATCTAAGAATTTCCTGAAATTATTCTCTGCTAAAACCTAAGAACTTTTTAGTCATAAAAATATCTAATTTGGGAGAGACAAAAGTCACATGGAGACTCTCATTTATCCTTACTGCCAGATGGTTTATACACTAATATAGGTCAGGGGTGCCTGGGAGGGCACAATCAGTTAAGCCTCCAACTTTGGCTCAGGTCATGATCTCATGGTTCATGAGTTTGAGCCTATGTAGGGCTCTGTGCTGACAGCATGGAGCCTGGAGCCCGCTTCAGATTCTGTGTCTCCCTCTTTCTCTCTCTGTCCCTCCCCTTCTTGCTCTCTCTCTCTCTCTCAAAAATAAATGTTTAAAAAAACCTGATATAGGTGGTAACACCTTATAATATTAACATCCTTGAGCATACCATCCAGTGGACTGCCATGGGCTAGATGTGGCTAGATGTGCATGAGCACTGAGAAAAAGAATGCTCTTTCTGGAGTTCCTCTATCACCCTGTTGGTAACACAAGTTAAATACCCAGTGACAAATACTACTCATGGAAGTGCAAAGATAAGAGAGTTAGAGGAAAACAAAATGCTAGAAACAAGTCAATAAATTTTATTCAACATGTATTTATTAATTGAGGATTTGACACCCACCAAGCATTGTTCTAGTCACCAAGGCATAGCATTGAACAAAATAAACAGATATCCTCCCCTTGACAGCTCAAATTCTAGTAGAACATCACTCAGAAGCCCACTGTACCAAAAGATGCTCAACTGCAGGGGAGAATATCAAGAATAGCATAGCCCAGTGGCAGGAAACAAAGGGAAAGTCAAGAACTAAGAGTCAGATGCCCAGAATCAAGGAGAAAAGTGATACAGTAGTCTAGAGAACAGCCAGTGATCACATCAACTTTTAGGGCCTGGCTAGGTTTTTAGTGCTGGCCTAGTTCCCATTGCTTTGCCACTCTGATTCTTGAGAAGCAAATCTCTACTAGGCAGGGAGCCAGGGCAGATTCTAACACCCAGACTATTTTAGTACCTGCCATGTTTTGGATATGAGACAAAACTGGCTCATTAAGTACGAAATTCTGCACACAATAACAATTCTGTGTGGTAATAAATTATCCTACATGGTGTCTGTGTATTTCAAATGAATACGTAACTACATAAGAGATAAGCGAGGAATCCAAGAGTATGGAAGACAGTTGCTCAGAAAGGCATTAGGCTAAGTAGAAAAATTAGAAATTGAAGGTCATGAAGATGCCATGGATCAACTAGTCATCAAATCAATATGAGTCATCAGGACTTGAAACTAAACATAAACAATATGCCCCTAATCCAATAACCCTATACTGAGGACACATATATACATACACACACTACAAAATACACATGCACACAGAATCTAAGTATTAAAGAGAAAGGGTCTATTTCCTGGGGTGGGGGTGAGGGTGGCAGTGGGAAGAGAAGAGTTCATGGGGTAAGTAATAAAATCTGCCATCAACTAAGAGATATGAGTGTTTCCCTTTTTTGTCCTCTTATGTATTTGGTAATTCCATTTGTGTTCAAGCACTTCATATAGATTTCCTCCCTCTCAAGCGGCAACAATACTGAACTAATCCAAGTTTCTTATTCCATCAAGTTATTTTGTCTTCACTTTTATCACTATCTTCAAACTTCATCCCTTAGAATACCTGGAAGTCAAGGTTACTGACGATTTCCACTATACCAGAATAAAAATGACCTAACATTAGTTAACATCCAACCAATTCTAGATAGCTTTTGCTTGACTATTTGCTAAATCAGAGGCCAAAGGTGAAGTGTAAGTCACCCTCCACTCTTACTTGAGTGTCTGCATGGAAGAACACCTTCCTTCATCTGATGGCCTTAACTAAATGAATCCACTTTTGATATTTATTAAACACACTGAAATTAAACTCACCAAAGCTCAATAAATTTTTTAGACATTTCAAAGATAACTCCTCTTAATTTAATTTCTAAAACTTTGAGTGAATACGTTCCCCTCTTTTCTAAAGCTGGGAATCTGTAGATAACCAAGCCTATAATCTACTCTAATGATAACTCAGAAAGAGAGTAAAAGGCCTTAAATCCATAACACTGAACTCAGTAATGGAAGAAAACTTGACTTTCAGCTTTTCTTTAGTTTTAGACTCAGTTAATAAATTATTTTAAAAAATATACAATTCCCATGTGCTCAATTAACTCTTAAATAAGTGTTTAGGCCAGAAGACCATGCGGGAAGGGAAGGGGGGAAAAAAAGTTGCAGAGAGGGAGGGAGGAAAACCATAAGAGACTCTTAAATACTGAGAACAAACTGAGGGTTGATGGTGGGTGGGAGAGAGGGGAAAGTGGGTGATGGGCATGGAGGAGGGCACTTGTTGGGATGAGCACTGGGTGTTGTATGGAAACCAATTTGACAGTAAATTATATTTTAAAAAATAATAAAAAAATAAAAAATAAAAAAATAAGTGGTTAGGCTTTGGAAATGTGAGATGGGGGAGTTTTTCCTACATCTATTTTGAGATATTTTAGAGTATGAATATTAATTATAATATCCTTTATTGTTCTATTTTCTTCAGGCTCCTAGGAAATTGCAGAAAGATTCTGATAACCTGGTTCCCCACAAATTTATCCCCTGTCCTACCCATATAGATTAAGGAACTCATTAGTCAATAATAATTCATTCAGCATCATGATTTGAATAAAGCAATCACTTTCTGAGTCAGGAGGGGGGCAAAGGACAAATTGAAATGCTCCATATACAGCATCTACCATCACAATCTTTTAGTTCAGAGATATGATATTGAAATGTAAGACAACAAGAGGATTTATGTCTTTTTCTCATAAAACTTTTACTCCAAAGAGATATCTTGTAAAGGTTCCTCAGCACTACTGAGGAATACCTCTTTTTGGTATTCATGGATACCCTACATTAAACCCTCCTTTCTATGAATTCCTTTAGGAGGTATAACCCTAACTCCATTTGTGTAAATACTTAATTTACTCTTACGTAGGGAAAATAATGACCAAGGGTGGGTGCGTAGAAGGAAGAAATTGCTTTCACCCCATAAGCCCTTCCAGTGGGCAGAAATGATGGAAATCTATGCTGCATCTTCGACCCAATAATCCATAGGTATGTCCAGAAACAAGGATCCTACAGCACAGTCCCAAGAATACTGCTTTCACTAATGGCAATACTCTTAGATGAGGAGAGGAAGGGTATAAGCAATATTTACCAGTAACTCCAAGTAAATCCTTTCCATCTGAATTGTCAGTTAGGTCACTGAAGCTACATGCTATGAATCAACCAGAATTACATTCTGTTCGACTGCATAAGGGCATCTATAGTAATACAGTGAAACGGTTTGATTCACTTGTGTCAGCCACTAGCAGAAAACTTGGATAAAAATGCTTTAGAATGCAAGATGGAGACCTACTATTGGTATAGCTGCTTCAATTCTTCATTTTATTCAGCCAATGAATATTGAGAATTGAAAGAAAATCTCCCACCACCTTTCTCTTGTGATGGGGAGTGTCCTCAAAGGAAAAGCAGAAGGTATGTTGATCCATATGCTTCAAAAGTCTTTCCGAGGTAGATTCAGAGTTCAATTTTATGATTAATATAGCATGTGTTGTCTAGCCATCAACAGAATTTACACAATAAACTGCTATTTAACTCATTACAGACTATGAAGTGAATTCTTGTTTCTTTACATGCATTCTGATCAGAATTCAAAGATTTTCAGAAACAAAGATTTTCATGAGGTTATAGGAAGCCCTCTCTTGATCCTTTTGGATCCCAGCAACTGTATGTAAACACAGTAAATAATCTCAGTGAAAGATTTAAAAATTGTTGAAGATCATATAAATAATATCACATGGCCACATATGAAGAATATACATAAAAAACACCTTGCCTTTCTTTAGAAGAAAATTATTATTATTTTTCTGCTGGTAAAATAACCTTTATTTATTTTGCATTTTTATTTTAATTCTAATTAGTTAACATACAGTGTTATATTAGTTTCAGGTGTACAACATGTAGTGTTAAATTACTACATTGTACACCAAAAAACAATCATTGAAAGCTAAAAATTCCAAATTATTCTTCAGCAATTGAGTATGGTGACAAGTCATTGTGAGACAGTGGTCAGAACTGACAAATTTTGATCACTAACTTGCTTTATGGTGGTGGTCCTTTGTTCCCTAATAACACCCAGTGTTTCAAATTTTACCTCTGCCTCACTGACATCACAATCAAAGTGAAAATGACTAAAGACAACACATGAGTCTTTTGAGAAAACAGTCCGAGAAATAAATAGCAGTAACTCTAGATTAGCATGACTTTTAACCAGAGGTTATAAATAATGAGTAACAGATGTCTGATCCAGAGTCCTTTTATTACATTATCTTAAGTGAAATTCAGGTTTATTTTTAAGCTCTCTTGGATCAGATACTATAAGGCAAGAAAAGTGTTTTTATTAGTGGGAAAGAAATGTTTTTCTAGATGAACCAAGTGGAAAAGATAAGACTAAAAAATTAAGAAGGGCGTTATCTTCATCACATACTAAAGAAAGAGGGTTTTTTCTTCTCTTTTCTTTTCTTTTCTTTTTATCTTAAAGACACTGAAATATTGGGAAAAAACAGCCTGGCTAACAATAAAAGAGATGTAAATTTTGTCTTGGATATACAATGGCCTTACCTGACACAGAATGAAGCCCAGGAATAAAATGAATCACTATCCCATCTAGCATGGGACTATTATGAGTACTGATAGATGTCAGTACATAAAAAAAAAGAAAGAATCTAGTTAGGTAGAAGAGCAGCATATGAAAAATGGCAGTCAGTTAAGAGTCCGACTCTTAATTTTGGCTCAGGTCAGTATCTCACGGTCGTGAGACTGAGCCCCACAATGGGCTCCACACTGGGCCTGGAGCCTGCTTAAGATTCTCTCTCTCTCTCTCTCTCTCTCTCTCTCTCTCTCCCTCTCCCTCTGCCCCTCCCTCACTTGCGTACACTCTCTCTCTTTCTCTCTCTCTCAAAAAAAGGAAGAAAGAAAAGAGAAATTAAACCATACTAGTTTTCCTGCTTTTCACATAGTCACAAAATGTAGTAACACTTTTTACATTCCCAATTGTTTCTCTTCATCTCCCTTCCCACCCACCACTTCCCATGCCAACTTGGCCTAGTAACTGAAACTTCCAGTTGAATCAGTCCCATGGAAATGGAGCATAGAAAACCAAAACTAACTACAACAGAAAAAAAAAATCTCTAAACATTTTAACTTGGGTGTTGAATTTTCTCATTTAATGAAAACTCATGAGAATAATTGGATGCCGAGTCAATGAGCCAGCAAGTATTTATTAAGCACCTGCAAAGTACACAGCATTGTCGCAGACACTGCGGATTAATTAAAAAATAAATAAAACCAGATGCTTCATCCTCAAGAGCATAGAATATGTTAGGGACACAGACTAGAGAATATTATGTAAGATATTATATTATATAATTTAATAAGGGGTTAATTTCTAAGATTACATTTTAGAAAGTAAGAGAAAAATAGTATAATGTATGTTTTAGTCACTATGATATCTAATTTCTGGTATTAAAAATAGAACTAAGAAACAATGACAATAGTAAAAAGTACAGAGGGGAATTAGTGGATTTGATTTAAAATCCTTTCTATTGCACTAAAAGAAGGAAAAGCTACTCATCAATAGTAGACTTTGTTAAACATACATATTAAGGTTTCTAGAGAAATCACTAGAAGAGTAGACACGGAGATTATAACTTCCAAAATAGCTGATGGGGGAAAATTCAATCCAAAAGAAACAGAAAAAAAAAGAGAAAGAAAAAGAAGTAGAAAAATTAGAAATTGAAAGCACAAAGTAAGATTATAGATAGGAATTTTAAAGTACTGGTAACTAAACCAAATGTAAATGGACTAAAATTTTTAGTTAAGAATGCCAAAGTGGATTTTTAAAAAATACAACTATGAACTATTTATATGAGATTCAAAAGAGAATTAGAACACTATACGGTTGAAAGTTATGCTTCGGATTCTGTGTCTCCCTCTCTCTCTGCCCCTCCCCCGTTCATGCTCTGTCTCTCTCTCTGTCCCAAAAATAAATAAAAAACGTTGAAAAAAATTAAAAAAAAAAAAAAGAAAGTTAAAGGCTAAAAATTATAAATCAGGCAAATATTAATCAAAATAAATCTGATATTAATAATAGACAATAGGCCCCATTCAAAAATCATTGTTAGAGATAAATACAAATACTACTAAAGATCAAATAATATGAAAATTATCACTAGAGATATTCTAAGTTATTGCTAGAGATATACTAGTTATATAATAATGTTAACTATACTTGAATTTAAAATTAAATTAAATTTAAAAAAGAAACAGAGATACAAAATATAATAGTTATGTAATAGACATTAGATGCATAACAGTGATTTGTAGAATAACTACGTATTGGTCAAAATTTCAACTACCCAGGAAGATATAATTTTAAACTTGAATATACCTCGTAACATAGTTTCAAAATATATAAAGCAGAAATTGCCAATAGACTGGAGTTAGAAAAATTCACAAAGATGAATGGAGATTTAACACATCTCTCTTAAAAACTGATTCATCAAGCAGATGAAAAAATCATTCAAGATGTTGAACAACACAATTCATGAGCCACAAACACTGGAGATTTAATTCTTCTCAGACATTAAAGGGAGATGAACAAAAATCAACCATATCAAGACAGTAAAACAAGTCTTGACAAATTTCAAAAACACTGGTACAATGCAGAATATATTTTCCAACTAAAAACACAGCAGTTAGCACTCAATATCTATAAATACAGAGAACAAACTGAGGGTTGCTGGAAGGGAGGGAGAAGGGGGAATGGGACAGAATGGGTGAAGGGGAGTGGGAGATACAGGCTTCCAGTTATTGAGTGAAGAAGTCATGAGAGTAAAAGGCACAGCATAGAGAATATAATCAATGATACTGTAATAGTGTTGCACGGTGACAGATGGTAGCTACACTTGTGGTGAGCACAACATCATGTATAGAGAGGTTGAGTCACTATGTTGTACACCTGAAACTAATGTAACATTGTGTGTCAACTATACTGAAATTTAATTTTTTAATTAATAAATAAAAATAGAAAAAAATGTTGCAGTCAATAGCAAAAAGAAAACAGAAACACTCATGCATTTAGAAATGTTAAAGTAAGCTTTTAAATAACCTATAGGTTAGAGGAGAAAGGAGATATTGAAATCGAAATTAGAAAATATTTAGAACTGAACACCATCTTGTATCTAATCTAAAGCATGCAGTTTTTCACATTTTAATATCTCTGAAATTAGAATGTATCTTATGATCAATGATGACTTTCCATTATACTTTGCTAGATGACATAATTGACATTACCTGCACATAATGGATTATTATTCCTGGTGATTTAACAAGAAAATTGCATCCTTCATCTTTCAGTGCACAAAACATTGAGGATCATTTGAGGAAAAAAATACAAATTTTGTCTGTTCACCAAAAATGATCCAGTGACATATTTATGGTAACATCAGGAAAGCACCAATATCAAAACCCACGTAATAGCTGTCAACATTTTGGAGGAAGATCTCAGGGAAAATAGTAAATCACTCTTTAAGGAATGCCTTTGATGGCACAGAGGATGACATAATACAGACAAAAATAAAAGTCTATGACTGAACCAATGAATGATTCAGAAGAGCTGGATTCTGAATGTGAAAGAGTTTAATAACTATCTTAACCAATCTAGTTTTACATATTCTTTCATATATATGCACAAGAGCAACATGGCATAATTATATGTTTTTAAAAGTTTACAGAATCATCTGACAAGTATAAATAAAAATTAAAAATGATGAGAAACCATTATGCTACAATTGTATTTTTTTAAGTGTTATATAAAATAATGTTTAGAATAAACGATGAACTATGGTACCACAAGTGACAATTGTGTGATAAAGCTAAGAGAAAGTATTGAATAATTACAATAAAAAAGATGAAAGCCTGAAAATAAATGAGCTCAGCATCCAAGTAAAGATGTTTAAGAAAATAAAAGAAAAAAAATTTAAATGAAGGAAACAGCTAAGAGCAAAAATAATAAAGAAGGAAACAAAAATATGATGGAGAGGGTCAAAAAAAACAAAAATTGGTTCTGTTTTAAAAAACAAGTATAAAAGTGCCTAGCAACATTGATCAAAGAAAAAAGCAGAAATAAATAATAATAAAGAATAAACATAAATGATGGCACAGCAGACGTTAACAACTTTGTGTCAGAGATGAAAAATGTATGCTAATGAATTTGATAATTTATGTGAGATGAACAAATTTCTACAAAATGTAATTTAACAAAACTTACCAATGTATCAAAACCGACTCAAAAAGAAAAAAGGAAACTTTTCTCTTGATACTATAAATATTATAAATGACACTGTAAATATTGAAAAATAGAATCAGAATTAAAACCTTCGCACAGTATCACTAAGTATAGATGGTTTTCCAGGGATGTTCTATGAAACAGTCAAGAAAG
Organism: Panthera uncia; assembly: GCF_023721935.1. Classification (NCBI taxonomy): domain Eukaryota; kingdom Metazoa; phylum Chordata; class Mammalia; order Carnivora; family Felidae; genus Panthera; species Panthera uncia. The sequence continues at coordinate 36,963,892 of NW_026057582.1, read as the reverse complement.
ATTGATTCAGTCTTACATCAACTCCTTCAGAATTCGGAAAAATTCAGAAAAGTGCTATTCCTTCTGAAGCTAGTTTATCTTGATACCCACTGCCATCTCACTTATGAGTATAGATGCAAAATTCTCAGTAAGAGTTTTGGATTGTAAAGGACCACGGTGATATCTCAAGTATTGGTAGAATTTTTCCTTTTTTTCTTTAAACTGAGTGGTATGTATATTTTGCTGTATTGAAACTGTACATATATTTGATAGACGCTCTTTACATGTATGATGTATCACATGACAAACACAATTTTAACAAATAAAAGATACTTGTAATTCCTGCCCTCATCAAAATGTATACTTTTGAAAAATATATAAATAGGTGTTTATTTTATAATCCACATGCAACTTTTTTTTATTGTGGGAAGAACACTTAACACACAATCTACCCTCTCCCTCTTGACAGATTAAAAAAAATTTTTTTTAATGTTTATTTATTTTTGACAGAGAGACAGAGCATGAGTGGGGAGGGGCAGAAAGAGAGGGAGACAGAATCCGAAGCAGGATCCAGGCTCTGAGCTGTCAGCACAGAGCCCGACGCGGGTTTCGAACTCACGGACCGCGAGATCATGACCTGAGCCGAAGTCGGACGTTCAACCGACTGAGCCACCCAGGCGCCCCGCTCTTGACAGATTTTTAAGTATAAAACATAGTACTGTCATCTTTAGCACAAAGCTGTGCAGCATATCTACAGAATGTTCATTTTGCGTAACTGAATCTTGCCCAACAAAATGGGTATAAAGTTTCATGACACTTTTTTTACTTGCACATTTATCTCCCCACTCTTGGAAACTTTGACTTAGCAGCAAAGTAGGTTGGCTCTGACAGAGGGAGTATGGTATGTTTTTTCAGAACTCAATTTTGTATGCATATATATGCATAAATATGTATGTATAAATAATAGTCTAAGTCTAGAGCTCCAGCCACGTAAAAACTAAAACCACATTAAGTCTCTCATTCCCATTAGTTTTATCTTACTTCAATAAATATTTTTCAGGCAAGATTCATGATATAAATAAAAACATTTGTCTCTATAAGTTGGTATATTTTGGTCTCTCTCTTCATATATATACACATATATATACATATGTGTATGTATATATGTGTGTGTGTGTGTATTTCTATACATATTATGGTAGTCTTGATTTTTAAACATATTACTTTATAGATGCTATGATTAAACAAAACCAATCTTTCTCATGTCCAGGAAATAAAATTCAGCCTTAAATTTTAAAAAAAAAAAATCCACCAATTTTGTAGTCAGAGAAATGTGGCTTTAAATCCTGACTCTGCCACCATTTAGCTGTAGGACTTCAGACAAATCATGTCATTTTGTCCTTGCTCCAATTTTCTCATCTGAAAAATTGTGGGTAATAATATCTATCTCATAAGACTGTTATAAATACATTTATGAAAATTGTATGATTTTTCATAAATTTTGAAAATTACAAACAGTGTCAGACCCATAATTAGGGCATAATAAATAGTTGTGGGTAAGAGCAGGATATTGTAGTCCTCTGATTATATTCCTAATGAACGAATAGACCTCCCTTCTTCTTCTTCATACCACCCTCGTGTTCCTGTCGAAAGATGGAGTCCCCGAACCACCACCAGCACCTCCCACACCCACACACTCCTACACTACCAGAGCTTAGGCAGACCCTGGTCTCCATTCTGCTAAAACTCTTGTCAGGATGAGAATGCGGCAAGTATTTATTATAAAGATTAGGTTTCTCCTGGAGGGGGAAGGAAGGGGACCCAACTCAGAGTCTGTCCCTTTAGAAATGAGGAGGGAGCACTCTTCTAAGATTGGGGAAAAGATGGGCTGAAAGGCAGACAGTTAAAGTGAATATGGAAGTCTGGGTACCATCAAGCTTGTTACTTAGTATCTCTAGACCTCAGTTTCATTGAAAAAAAGTTGGGTCAGACAACACGTATGGTCCTATTCAGTGCTAGCACTCTATCAGCCTGTGTAGGATGATGTGTCACAGCAAGCTTAGAAAAAAAAAAAAAGGAAGTGGTAGGGATTGTGCCAGGGGTTCAGTGATAAATAAATAAGAAGATTATTCCACAATGACAAAGATGAAACTAGACTGCGTCATTCAAATGGCCCGAGGAAGCAGCTAGAAAAATAATGAATAAATTGATGGATGGTCGGCTTCATTGTTGAGGCTACCAAAGTTACACAGAATGTCTGATTACTAATGCTATTGTAAATACTTTAATACTAAAAGTTGATCTGATATCATATGTAAATAATTTCATTATGTTATCAATCATGTTTGTTTATTTTTCAGAAAATGTTGATTGTGAGATCATAGATCAAATGAAAAATATCATTCTTTTATCCGTTTCTTAATGAACAAGAACAGTTTTGTGAAATTAAGAGGGCATAGAGCATGGTTTTGCAACATGTCAGAAATGAGGGCACCCCTACAAAAGTACCCTAAGACTACTCCCTGATGAGTTCATTACAAATACAACTCCCTCAGAAATGCACATCGTATTCATCAATAATGCAAGTAAATCAAAAAGTAATTATTTCCACCTTGGCATCCAAATAATTTTAGTCTAAGTAATCTCTTTATACATCAAGAGTGAAATTACCAGAATATTTTCTCTTAATTGCTATGTACGTTTTTCCTTCATTGGCATGAATCTGCTGTTTTATACAACTGAAGGGTCTCCACACTGAATTCAGTCATATTACCTCACTCTTATGCTATTATTATAGACACAAAAGCAGATGAAACCAACTTAGAAGCAGCCTACTTAATTCATCTGGAGGGTGTATTGTTTGATTCTTCCCATCCAACCAGAGAGATCCTCACATCTTCAGCAAAATGTCATTCACACATATATCCCCACCCCTATCCCCCATGGTCCTCCATGGTTTCCTCATAAACCACACCTTCTCTGAACTAGAGATGCTGCCTTGGGTCACTTCACACACACACATATACACACATATACATACATACTTCACAGAAATTAAGCCCTCATCAAAGGTGCAAAATCATTTTTTCTTTTAGACATGTTTATAACTTCTCATAGTTTTCACCAATGATATACTGAGGCTTAAGTGGTTGCTAAAGATAACCACCAGCCTTTGATAAAATTAAAAGTGCTGAATTCCAACTTGGATATACTTCTCAATTCATTTTCTCCCACCACAAGCCAAATGGAGGTCTTACATCTGAAATTTGATTGACTTCCACCAAGCCTACCATCAATAGTAATCATCAGCTGACATGTTCAAGCTTTGCTTTCCAGGAAAAAAGAAAAAGAAGGTCCAAAGAAAACAGAGCTTAGATTGTGATGTAAAGAACATTCATTTATAAAGTTTAAGGTTTACCCCACCACTGATCTAGATGTGTTTCTGAGTATCAGTATATTTCTTCGTTCACAGAATCAAAGAGCTGGAGGAGTCACTGAGAAGTCATCAAGCCAATCAGTGGGGTTCAGATGGAACTGTACCCAAACTAGGTTAAGAAAAAAAAATCTATCTCCTTTCTGGTGAGGTCCCAATAAGTAACCACAACTTCCAATTACCCTATCATCAAATCTCAAAACCTCACCCGTTTCTCAGATCTTTCTGGATACAATTAAGTCTCTTTTGTTTTGTTTTAGCTTTGGTAACATTTGCATAATAACCCTAGTACCAAAAATTATTCATGAATATAGAAAATAAAGAGGTATAGAGAATAAGTCTATAGAAGGTGAGAATTACAAACGTCTGCCGTGAAAGTCCCCACCATCCTGGACTTGATTTCACAATGACTGCACAATGAAAGTTTGAATCTTTCTATCTTATTTTCCCCTTCCTTGCTAAGATCTCTTTTCCTCCCTTCCCCTGCATTTTGGGGGAAAAACAAAAGATGACAGATGTTAGGTAAGAGTCCTGGATTTTCCCAACAAAGAGGAAGTCGTGAAATCATGAAGTTGCCAAAGGATAGAAAATTATTCTGTGATGTGTGTTCATGGGCTGTGAAAATCCCCATCACCCTTACTGCTCTCCAGTAAATGAATGCCAACTTCCTCAGCGAACCCAAAGTCCACAGAGGGGAGTGAAGAAGTGTTGTGCAGCCAGCACACCCTCCAGGGTGAGCCAAGACATCTAGTTCCCTCAGGTCTTTCACCTCATACCCACTCGCCATATCACAAGGCCCCCACAGAATGCCTTTCTTTCTTCCTTCCTTTCTTTTTTTTTCAGAGTGCTTTTAAATAGGCTTTCAATGGCGTACTAAAAGAGAAATGTGTTCACTAACAGTCACTGAGATGGGCCTAAACCAAGGCTGGAGCCAGGCCCATTTCTCATCCATCTGCCACCCACCCAGAATGTGATGGTGTTGCCACCTACCCATTGTTCTGCCTCTTCCATATGGTTGGAAGGTTGCCTTCCTTACTCAAAAAGGTAACACACCTACTATAAAACTTCTACGTGAAAAATCCCTTCACAGACAACAGCTACAGTTTTATTCAACTTCACGGTGTGTTTGCTTTTTTTTTTTTTTTCCAAATTTTTCCCAGTATTTTAATATCTTGACGGCATTCATTCATTCATTCATTCGTTGTCTCATTCATTTACTGAGCATCTAATAAGTGTCAGACATCATACTAGGTTCTTGTTAGGAAATGGGGAGCAAATGTGCACATTCCCTGTGTTCAGGGAAGCTTACAGTCTATCTAGTGGAAAAGATTAAATTAAAAAATTACAAACGGCCTTTGTATGGGGAGGTGTGTCACACAGACAGACAGACAGACACATACTTGGTGTTGGGAGTTTATTAAAGGCTGAGATTACCTACATTGGAAGGTCAGAGAAGACTTCTAGTGAAACAGTGATCAAGCTGCAATGTAGAGGAAACAGAGAAGCTCATTCTATAACAAAGCCACTTTCTTCTCTTTTACACAAATATATATTTCACTTGAGTCAACATTGTTCATAATTTCTATTAAGAATGAGAATAATGTTTTATTTATTTTTGAGAGAGAGAGCGCGCGCACAAGCATGAGCGGGGGAGGGGCAGAGAGAGAAGGAGACACAGAATCCGAAGCAGGCTCCAGGCACTGAGCTGTCAGCACAGAGCCTGATGCAGGGCTCGAACCCACCAACTGTGAGATCATGACCTAAGCTGAAGTCAGACACTTAACCAGCTGAGCCACCCAGGCTCCCCCATCCTCTCTTTTAAAGAAAAGGTTGGATACTGAAAATATAAGACGTGTCTAGCTCTCTGTTGAATAATTAACAGAACACCGCTAGTCTTTTCCCCTTTGCTTTCCAATTGAAATTGTTAAACTCATAAAGTTTAAATAAACAGACCACCATTCACATATAAAAGTCATGTTTTGGGGCACCTGGGTGTCTCAGTCAATTAAGCAGCTGACTTCAGCTGAGGTCATGATCTCACAGTTCATGGGTTCGAGCCCTGCGTTGGGCTTGTGCTGACACCTCAGAGCCTGGAGCCTGCTTCAGATTCTGTGTCTTGCTCTCTCTCTCTCTCTCTCTCTCTCTGCCCCTCCCCTGTTTGTGCTCTCTCTCTCTCTCTCAAAAA
>NW_026057582.1:36899260-36958195 GCF_023721935.1 Panthera uncia | reverse complement strand
CAAAAAAAAAAAAAAATGGCAAAGGCATGTTGTTCACCCACCATCTAATTTGTAGGATACAAATGAGAAAGTCTGGGTTTTTTTTTTCTTTAATGACAAGACTTCTTTTTCTGGTCTCATTTTCTGTGACATCCATGTAGTTTCTCATTCCATTTTCCCCATGAAAGCACATGAAAGGTACATGTTTGCAAAGACAGTTTACTGGATTGAACAGGGAATGAGAATCCAACTCAGTTCAAATTATTTTCTAACGCCTTACCTAAGGGGTCTCAAAAACAAAAACTATGTCCTTCATTGGACAACTTACAATATCATCTCAATTTTTCCTGGATATTTTGTGAAGATACTGCTTGGCATCTTCAAGCCCCAATGTTTTTTCTTAATCTTACAATCCAAACCCCTTCCTGTAATTCTGACTACAATTTCCCACATGTATAAAGCCTCTCAGGGTCATCCTAGATAAAAAGAGTTTTCTCTTTAATTATTTAATTCTGCTGCCCTGCTTTTTGTTAGCATAACCTCCAGCATGTTGGTTTGGATACACTGTCTCAGGGAAACTGGGAAGATTAATCAGGCTTAGTGACAAAGATCCTATGTTTCTCATCTATATGAAAACATAAAATATGGCCCAGTCATACCTGGAGTGTTTCAGGAGTGATTATAGGGAAGCAACATAGATCTTGTCCATTACTCCCCCTTGTTTATGAGGCCTGTCACTCTATCAGAGAAGAAAATGAAATAAGTCTGCCATGATTTGTCTTCACAGTGCCAGGCTGACTGTTTCCTAGTTTATCATACATTTTTTATTCACTCCCACATGATAGTCTCGTTGACAGTTTCGTGCCAGTCTTAAGGAAAGGGCAACTCCCAAGGTTATATAAAAAGGGGCCTGGAGTCCAAGGGAATTCATATCCAGGACACGAAATCAAGAAGCTGAAATCCGGGAACACCTGCAGGGTTGAAAAACTGGGAACCATACCTAAACTAAGAGTTTGAGTAACAATTATCAGAAATTAAAAGCAAATAGAACCTTAATACTAAGGGACATCTTTTTGTCATTCCCTGATCATTTGTTTATTTTCTGTAAAACAGGGAGCAGTTCCCAAGCTTGGGTTTCCTGGCTGGAGTGTCAAATGACAGGCACAAAGTAGAGCCATCTGAAACTTGCTCTGGGCCTGTGCCCTACTTAATAGCACATAAATAACCCAGCAATCAACTCATAATCAATGCTCTCCTGCTATTAAATTTCCATGAGGGCATTGTGCAAGATGGAAGTCGTCTACCACAATGCTATCTTCAAAGTACTGGAGATATGTTCTTAGAAATCCCAAGGATATTCTCAATACTCCATTATGAAAATATCACCCAAGACCTTTATATAAACAATTTTCAAACATAGTTATGTATACAAACTAAACAAACTCTTGGGGGTAATATATTCAATATGTTCGTAACTTAGTTTATATAAAAGTATCATATTTCATTTTGTCTGACCTAAAAAGAGAAAAGAAACCATAAGCATCAAGTATGTAGTAATACAGGGTTGTTTGTCAGTCTTCAGTTCATTTCACCTTCACAAGACTGCTATGACATCCATTTCACAGGTTACGAAACTGAAGCTCAGTGAGGTCAACTACTCAGTTAGTAGTTAGGGGAGCAGAGATAAACAGAGATTTAACAGACAAGTTTCACCTCCAAATTATCTGCCTGCCTTCTGTTCACACACCTGTCTCCTGAGTTCCTGGTCAAGATGGTGGCCTTAGAACATGCTGTGGTCTCTCCTTCTCACTCCAAATTCCTAGAAATTACAAAATGGCTTACTGAAACTTAAATGAGGAACCCTCAGCAAACCCTAGATTCAAGGAAATTCTTAGGAACTCTGCAAGATGGGACACAGCATATATACAAAGAAGGAAAACAAAGCTCTAACATCCAGACAAATGGATTGGAACTCAACAGCTATAAATAAGAAGTGATTGCTAATAATGGCAACAACAGCATGAGACAAATTCTAGATGATGCCAACATGATAATCGACAGGGCGGGGAAGAAAAAGAGAAAAGTGAAAGAATTCTGGAGTTCTTTCATTGGACAAGATGGAATAACAGTAATTTTTAGCCATGTTAAAAAAATACACATATATATTAAAATATGTGTATCAAACATATATATATATATATATATATTTGAAATGTACTCTTTCAAAATACAAAATTTTAGATTTAAAATGTACATAATTTATGGTGTGCCAACGTTCAATAAAACCATTTGTAAAGGGTCAAGTATGTGCATTAAGATTTAGAATGCCAACCAAAGGATTGTTTCACTTCCAAATCATTAAAGGGGAAGTAAATAAACAACTATAACAATACCACTGAACACAACAAGATAGTCAATTCCATGAGAGGCAGAAAACGAGGTGGGGAAAGAGAAGAAGCATGGTAAACATACATTAATTCCTACAAAGCAAAATTCAAATTAAATATAACTATATTAAGTTCAAAAAGCAAAGCAAAAATTTTAACTGGGAAATAAAACAATTTTAAATAACTCACACATTAAGGAATAAATTTCCAGACAAATTGGAAACAGGAAATATAACAATAATGAAAGTACTGAATATCAAAATCTGTGGGGGATGCCCAAGGATATTCTCAGAGGGAATTTTCAGCAACAGGTATGTTTAATAGAAAATAAAAATATTAAAATAAATTAAATTAAACTGAAATAGTAATCAGTATGATCTACCTCCAATCTCAATTTTCCATAAAAGATAAAAACAAAAAAAATTCAAAGAAAAGGCAAAGAGTAAAATTTTAAATTAATAAACTAAATTAATAAGTGAAATTAAATAATAAACTAAATGAAAAGTTTGATGTCAGGGGGTGCCTGGGTGACTCAGTCGGTTAAGCATCCAACACTTGATTTTGGCTCAGGGCATGATCTCATGGTTTGTGGGATTGAGCCCACATTGAGCTCTGCACTGACAGCACAGAACCCGCTTGGAATTCTCTCTCTCCCTCTCTATCTGCTCCTCCCCTGCTCCATCTCTCTGTCTCTCTCTCAAATAAATAAATAAACTTTAAAAAAATTGTTTTAATATACAAATAAATAAAATAAAATCATACACCTCTCCAGAAAATAGTTTGGTAGTTTCTTATAAAACTGAACACACAATTACCATAAGACCCAGAAACTGCACTCTGGTGCATTTATCCTAAAGAAATGAAAATGTATGTTCACACAAAACGTTGTCAACAAGTGTTCATAGCAGTTTATTCACATTTGCCAAAAAACTGAAAACATTCCAGATGTCTGTTTATATACATACTATTTACTACTGCTCAGCAATTAAAAGGAAGGGATTATTGACACACACAACAATTTGGGTGAATCTCCAGGAAATTACGCTCCATGAAATGTCAATGCCAAAAGATTATATAGTGTATGTTTCCATTTATACACCTTTTTGAAATGAAAAATTCTTAGAACTGGAAAGCAGATTAGTGATTGCCAGTGGATTAGAATGGGGAAGTGTGTGTGTATAGGAGGGAGTTGGAGGGAGGCACGTGTACATATGAAAGGGCAATAGGAGAGATTACTGTGGTGATGGAACTCTTCAGTATCTTGACTGCGGCATTGTAAACACAAATCTGGCCATGTGATAAAATTGTATAGAATACACACACACACACACACACACACACACACAAATGAGTACAAGCAAAACTGAGGAAACTTGAGTAAGATGAGTGGATTGCATCAATGTCAGAATACTGGTTGTGGTATTATACTCAAGCTTTGCAAAATAGTACAACCATCGGAGAAGCTGAGTAAAGGACATATGGGATCTCTTTGTATTATTTCATATGACTTCATGTTAACCTATAATTATCAAGATTTTAAAAATTAACAGAGACAAACTTTTGGCAAGTATAATCTGAGACAAGGCACAAGTCAACAATAAAAAAAAGAAAAAAAACTGAAAAATAGTATTATAAGGCAATAGTATGAACAACTGTCAATAAATATGAAACCTAGTTAAAATGACAAGTTTTCTAGGAAAAAGTAAATTATCCCATGACAAAGTTAAAAGTCTGAATGAATCAATAATACAGAAGAGATTCAAACAGCAATCAATCCAATCTACCTCCTATCTCTATGACACCCAATTCCTCCATGCAAAAAAGTTATAACAGAACTGAGACTGCTATCATTAGGTCAGTTTTCCAAGCTGGCTCTTGGCTAGTGACCAGTAAATGCTTCCTTACATTAATATAAAACTTTCTTAGGGGCGCCTGGATAGCTCAGTCGGTTGAGCATCCGACTCTTGGTTTCAGCTCAGGTCATGGTCTCATGGTTCATCGATTCCAGCCCCTTACTGGGCTTGCACTGAGAGCATGGAGCCTGTCTGGGATTCTCTTTCTCACCTCTCTCTCTCTCTGTCTCTGCCCCACTCACATTCACTCTCTGTCTCTCTCAAAATAAGTAAATAAGCTTAAAAAATAATAATAAAATAAAACTTTCTCTAAACGAGTGGCTCACTGTGCCTAAATTGTTTGTACAAAGAATATGGTTTATGCTAAAAACCTGCATTCCTTCTGGGAGTCTGGAATTTGGGTGCTTATTATACAGAGGGTGCTTATGTAACCAGCCCCTGATAAAAAACTGTGGGTGCTGAGTCTCCAATGTGCTTCTTTGGTGCACTTCACTTCACGTGTTCATCTTCACGTGTTGCTAGTAGAATTAAGCATACCCCACAAGATCACACTGGGCAAGGACTCTTGGAAGCTTCCACCTGGTTTCCTCCAGACTTTGTCCCATGAAACTTTGCCCTTTCTTAATTTTTCCTTGTACCCTTTTGCTGTAATAAATCTTAGCCATGAGTTAAACTAAACACTGAAACCTGTGAGTCCTTCTAGCAAATCACCAAACTTGGTCTTTAGAGACCCCCGACATATCCCTTCACTATCCAAAAAAAAAAGTAAAGGTCTAAATGACTTTTTGAGCAAGCCTAACCAAACTTTTAAGTAAGAGAACATTCATTTTCTACAAACTGCTCTTAAACATACAAAAAGCTACCCTATGTATTTTCAAAGGCATGGCTTATGGAAGAACAGACAAACCTAGCAAACCTAGCACAACTTTAGAATATCATTGCAAAAGTCCTGAACAAATTGTTAGCAAATCAAATCTAGCCATTTACTAAAAGAAAAAAAGCATCATAATCAGGTTGCTGAGGCCAAAAAATTTAACCCCTCTCTTCCTCTCATAACCTAAATGCAATAAAAAATCCAGAAAACTCTGTTAGCTCTACTTAAATTAGAAGTAGATTTTCATCACTTCCACTACCACTCACAGGTCTGTTCTGTCTCTATCAACTCCCTCCTGTTTTACTATAAGGAGCTTTTATACACATCTCCTTCCTCTCTTTCTCGTCCCTCCCATATGTCTGTTAGTGCAGAGTGAATCCGCACAGCCACAAGGCAGGCCAGGCCGCTCCCCTGCTCAGAATCAGCAATGTCAGCCCATCCAAATCCACTACAAACTCCCTCCCTACACCCGATTCCCCTTACCAGCTCTGCTGTCTCTGTTTTACATTACACTTATCCGTTCCTACTAAAAATACCATTTTCTGGGCGCCTGGGTGGCTCTTTGGTTAAGCATCCAACCCTTGATTTCGGCTCACGTTTCTACGCTGACAGCATGGAGCCTGCTTAGGATTTTCTCTCTCCTTCTCTCTCCACACCTCCCCACTCACACTCTCCCTCTCAAAATAAATAAATATTTAAAACTAAATAAAAAATAAAAATATAATTTTCTCATTTGCCATATTTATTATTTTATGCCTTCCATTATTAGAATGTAAGCTTCTTGAAGTCAGGAATTTTGGAGTGTTTGTTCACTGATGCAACTCAAGTGCCTAGAACATTGCCTGTACCTGTAGACACTTAATACTTTTATAATCACTATATATCTGAGAATTGAAAAATAGGGAGAGAGATCAACACAATTCACTACATTAACACGTTTTACACACACACACACACATGAACTTCTTAATAAATGTTGAAAATTTTTTTACTTTAAAAAAGTACTTTAAAAATTATAAATAGGAGAAAAATTGCCCTGCTCCATTGAAGAAAGAAATAGTAAACATCATGCTTTATTATGAAATGAGAAGTATTCCATTAAAAGTAGATAAAGGAAAAAAGATGTTCACTTTCTTTTTTTAAATTTTTTTTTCAACGTTTTTTTTTTTTTATTTATTTTTGAGACAGAGAGAGACAGAGCATGAACGGGGGAGGGGCAGAGAGAGAGGGAGACACAGAATCGGAAACAGGCTCCAGGCTCCGAGCCATCAGCCCAGAGCCTGACGCGGGGCTCGAACTCACGGACCGTGAGATCGTGACCTGGCTGAAGTCGGACGCTTAACCGACTGCGCCACCCAGGCGCCCCAAAAGATGTTCACTTTCATAGCTACTATTACATATTTTACTAATCATCCTAGAAATGTAGTAAGACAAGGAAAAATGAAATAAAACATGTAGGCTAGGATTGAGGAGATAAATAGTCATTATGCAGGATTGTTACTTAATAGAAAACCAAATGGAATCAACTGTTAAAATACTAGGACTAAGTTCATAGTGTAACAGGATATAAAATCAACATACAAGCATCAGTAATTCTCCTATATACCAGCAATAACCAAATAAAAGGATAATTTTAGAAAGAACATAAAAAAGATAATCATAGGAAAGACTGTGAAATACCCATAAATAAACCTAACAAGAAATACTCAAGATCTTTATGGAGACAACTGTATATTATATATTTGAATCCTATTTTTCTCTTTTCCCCCCACTAAAATATAAGCTACTTAAAAGTAGGGACATTTTAATCAATGTTCTATCCCCAACACGTATAACAGTGACCTAAGAATAGTATGTGTTTAAAACATATTTGTTGAGTGAAGGACATATTTGTTGAGTGAAGAATACCCGAATAAATGGAGATATGCATGTGCATGAAGGGAAAGCTATAAATAAGCTAATGATCTAAAGTTAGCCTATAAATTCAATGCAATATTAATCAAGAGTCCAATAGAATGTTTTCATGGAACTTGACAAGATAATTATGAAATTCATATAGAAGACACAATGCTCAGGAATAGCTAAAGCCTAGAATTGGGTCCCATAAGATATCAAAATATATTACAAAGATGTATAAATTAATAAAACATGACATTGGTTCACAAATAGACATCTTGATCAATAAAATAGAATAGAAGAAGAACTGAGCCCATAGCATATGAACATTTTGTAAATGAGAATCAGCATTTCAAGTTGGTGGAATAAGGCTTTTAACTAGTTAACTTTTTTTCCCCATCCTTTTTCTCTTTTTTTTCCCCATCCTTTTTCTCTTTAATTTTTTAAAAATATAATTTATTGTCAAGTTGGTCTCCAGAAAACACCCAGTGCTCATCTCAACAAGTGTAACTTTTGAAAGCTCAAGAAATATAAAGTGCTTTACATACTCCTCTGTTTCACATGATATTTATATTTCAATTCATGACATTGTACACCTTAAACTTACACAATATTATATGTCAGTTATATCTCAATAAAGCTGGGGGAGGGAAGATACTGAAAAATATATATATTATGACCAAAGATTACTTTTACCTAAGCCTGCCTATCTCAGGTTTGTCTTGAGGATTAAAGGGGCTGGTACATGTTAAAGAACAATAAAATGTATTAAAATGCCCTAACATAACAATATGTTTATCATGAATAATTTATCATGAATAATTATGTTACCACTTTATAATAATAAATTGAAAATTAACTGATGACAGCAATCAAATCTCAATCTTCTTTATCTTTTAGCCCTTAAATGTTTGCTGAGTCATACCAGATTCTAGTCTTCCATTCCCTTGCCTTGCCCTATTAGCTCTTAGTTTCCCTTAGATCTTATTGTGTTTTAATCATTGCCTCAAGGAGCAATCTGCCATGCACAAGTACAACATAATTAAATATACAATTAATCATCTTTATAAGCCATTTTGAGTGTAAAAATGAGATGGAACAGAAAGCCTCAACTACATTTTTTTTTAATTTTTTAACCTTTATTTATTATTGAGAGACAGAGTGTGAACAGGGGAGGGGCAGAGAGAGAGGCAGACACAGAACGTGAAGCAGGCTCCAGGCTCTGAGCTGTCAGCACAGAGCCCAACACATGGCTTGAACTCATGAACTGCAAGATCATGACCTGAGCCGAAGTCAGACATTTAACTGACTGAGCCACCCAGGCGCCCCTCAGCTACATTTTTTAAAGCATATTTATTTATTTTTGAAAGAGAAAACACGAGCGGTGGAGAGGCAGAAAGAGAGGGAGAGAGAAAATCCCAAGCAGGGTCTGTGCTGTCAGTGCAGAGCCTGAGGCAGGACTCCATCTCACCAACCAGGAGATCATGATCTGAGCCAAAATCAAAGTCGGACGCCCAAACGACTGAGCCACCCAGGTGCCCCTACTACATTTTTTAACACTGAAGTAATTTACACATAGCAAGGTGTCTTTCCCTTCAAGTTTCATGGATTGGTGTATCTGTCTACTTAAATTGCTACGTAAAGAAAAAAGTCATTTTCGTTGTTTAATTGTAAAAAATTACCTAAAAAATACATATTTATTATATATTATTTTTTCTAATAACATCTACTTGAAAATGGCTTCTAAACTGGTACTAAGTTAAAATTTCATTCCTAAGGAGAGGTTGGGGCAGCGATTTGTCAAGACAAATGAAGCCACAGGATAAATCTAATGCATTTTCTTGGCCTAGAATATAAAATGAGCCATGAATAATCAATAGTCACATAAATCAAGAACAGACCACACATTAAAATAAATTTGAAATTTCTTTATTTGGAGAGCAGTGGTGGGCAAGTGATTCAGAATTGCAGACAAGATAGCAATGGTTTGTCTAATTAATAGGGACTCTCTAAATTCAATTTATATAACCACCTAGAATAATTATAGTGCTCAGGAGAAGTTGAAGAGTAATAACACTATAAAATCCAAGGCAAAATGGTTTTTAATGCATACTAGAAGAAGCTTCGGTTTCTTAATGATTCATAATCATCACCTAAAATAACATAGTTTGTCAAAGAATTTTATTCATCTTTCAAGTAATTGTAAAGCAGTAATACATCCCTGAGGTTTAAAAGAAAATTTTTCTCTTGGCTTTCTTCCCGTAATATGCTCTCGGAGTCTTGGAGAGAGGAGCAACAATTTTAGCCTCAAACCTCCCCAACTAAAAACTCTACCTTGTGTACAAAAGTCAAAGATTATTTGTCACTTCATCTTCAAGTCTGAGAGAATATCAATAATGAAACACATTCACAGAAATTCCAGTAATAAGATATAAGCCGAGTGAAAAAGGCTGGATTTTTAGGTGTAAACACCACTCTAATGTGTTTTCTTAAAATAGGAAAATATATCAAAGATTATTGTAAAAAAATTAGATTTGCTAATGATATATAAAGAACTCTAAGATGTTAACCGTATTTCTTCCACAAAAATAGAAATTGTTAATCACCATCTCAATTGAGTTACTCATGGTGAGTCATCATTTATGTTGGCCTAATGTGGTCTGGGAAAGTCTCACTCATGTTTATATTTTCAGAAAGCCCCCAAACAACCCCTTTAAATCGAAAGAGATACAAATAAAGAGAGCAACAATAAGGAAATAGAGGTAGAAAATGCCACAGGGATTCTGTACCACCAAGGAACTCCAATTGCTGAATAAATTAAGTATAACTGGCCACTAACAGAAAGATGGTTGAAAACAGATCATTAAAATCATGATTTTATATTAAATTTCATTTTAAAATGGGCATTACAATGTAGCTTTGTAAGTGACCCAAACTGTTCATTTCCTAGGAATTTTCCGTTGGAAGAAAAGGAAATCTCATCATTTCTCTCTTCTCACGTTTACATACATCTTACCTGTACATACAACATATTGTATGTACATTTACACATGCTACATATGCATGTTTCTTTGGCGATATGTAAGGGATGTGCAGAATATTGGTGGGAGAAGGATATTACAACATTCAGTCTTTGGCAATAAAACAAGAGGCTTGGTTAGATCATGTCACTATGATGGCAAAACAGTTTGGGTCCTAGCCTCTTTATAGTACAAAGACAAAATAACAAAATTTGGGCTAGCTAGCAGGCACTGTCTATTTCTTACCTGCCCCTTAAGGCACACCTCAAATACCATGGGTTCCACAAAAACAGTTTGATGCCTACCTCAGCCCATTCATCTTCTCCTGCTGTAATCATATAATTCAATAGTACCTGTTATTGGTCAGACACTTCCAGCGTATGTTAATATATATAATTTTCCCTCACCCTTCTTCACAGTGTTGTAGCCACATTGGCTTCCTTCTTACTATTCCTCAGATGTTAACATTGCAGGCACAATCCCATCTTTTAAAAAATTTCTTTAAGTGTGTTTATTTTGAGAGAGACAGATACAGCATGAGTGGGGGAGGAGCAGAGAGAGAGAGAGACAGAGAATCCCAAGCAGCCTCTGCACTGCCAGACCAGAGCCCAATGCAGGGCTTGAACTCACAAAACAGTGAGATCATGACCTGAGCTGAAACCAAGGGTTGGATGATTAACCGACTGAGCCCATCCAGCCACCCAGGCATCTTTTTTAGTTCACCATTGTTTTCCAAGAATTCAGAACAGTATCAGACAGAATAGTAGGTGTTCAACAAATATTTGATGATTGAACAAATGAACACCTGTCTCTAAACCTCACATCAACCCATTAGACAGGTAATACTTTTCATTTAAAATAAGAAACAAAAACTTAAAAAGATCAGTAAATGGTCCAAAGTGACACAACCAGAAAATAGGAGCAGAATGACTACTGCACTGCTCTAGAGCACCTACATTATTGGATCTACTACTTTGACCTCAAAAGTGACATTAGTTCTATGCAGGGCCTCATTTTCCTGACCAGCACAGTGTCTTGTGTTCAATAAACACAGGAGTACTCTAATAAAATGAAGCAGTGACCCTAAGAATCTGTTTTTTGACGTGTTATAAAGAATAACATTAAGGAGTTTGGATGCTCAATAAACATAAGAGGGAAGGGAAGGAGGAAGAGGTCATAATCATCATGCATCATTAGCAGTTCCAATTTTCAGAAAGCAAGCTATACAGGGGAAAACGGCAATGCAAATTAATTGTCCATTTTCTGGCCCCAACATCCTTAAGAAAGTCAAGTAGAACTCACCTGTCCTAAGAGCCTACACATTCCCAGTTCCCTTAATTTTTCTTTAGAAGAATGATATCTTACATTCTTATTCCAGTCTGTACTAGTCTAGAAACTGACTTGAAATTAATAAAATAACACTTTTAAAGTATGACAGTCTAGAAACCAATGCCATGAATTTACTCAAACTTTCTTTATGTCATTTTTCAGCTTGAGTATAAAGTATCATTGCCCTAGAAAAAGTGTTTATTAGAAATTATCATGAAGCTAGGTTTTTTTGATATTTCCTGTGCGTTCCCTTCTCTTACTACTTAAGGAATCAGGAACAAGGTTAAATTATATTTCATACCCAGCCACACATGAATACACTACCACTAAATGTAGAAGTGTTTATATGCAGAAATACACAAGGGCCCCTTGTAATCTGGCAATTAACTCTATGCAATACTGCCATATGAGATATTACGAAAAGGGAACATATTTGATAAATTACTCATGAGGATATTCACATTTCAAATGTGCATGCCTTGCCATTTGAGCAGTGAGAATAGTCAGGAAGTAAATCCTCAAGCATAAATTATGAATTTTGCATTCTACCTTCCTTGAAAACAGGGTCTTTGTCTTATTCACCTTTGTAATTTCAAAGCTGAGCCAGTGCCTGGCACAGAACAGACATTCAATAAATGTTTATGGAATCAGATCAATACACCACAGGTCTCAGCCAGAGATCACCTGCTCCAATTAAACAATATATGAGAAGTGGCAATCTTTTTATTTAATTGGCTATCTGACTTTACAACCAGCCAAAAGTCTTGTGAGGTTCATACTAATTATGTGGGTAGAACTAATTGTGCTTTTTTGTTATCTTTTCTGCATGCAGTTAATGCCATCAACCCACTGTATAAATTTGTATATTCTTCCAAGTCCTTCCTTCTCTATTTCTTGAAAGAGGAGACCATATGTTTGGCATGCATCACATTGAATACAATATTTAAGGCTTGCAAGTTTCCCAAACTACTGTCACTTGTAGAAGAAATCTGATGAATAAATACCAGAGCAAAAAGTGGAATACTTATGGGTGGTACACTTATTTTCTTGCCCTGTAGACTTTTCTAGGATTGCAAATGCCATGAAAATGCACACATGATATTTAAACAAGTGAAGGCAGTAAAAGTGAAAGTGGAATTGTTTATCTCCTGAAGTCCTTTGGAACAAGAGCCATAGAGTTATTTTTTCTTAGTATCCCAATCTTGAACACATTGGCCCTCGTTTACGATGAAGCGAAGGTATAAGGAAGTGGGGGAAAATGTTATTCCAAAAAAGCTTTTCTAAAGGTCAGCTGTTTATGGAAGTACCAACCGTTTGGTAACAGTGCTAAATGATACAACTGAATTCTTTTTATTGAACTCACTTGATGGCAGGTACTGTGAAAGCATTTTATGTGCCTTACCTAATTTAGCCTTCAATGTAAATTTGAGGAGAGAAAGGCATTAATTCTCATTTGACATATGAGTAAACTGTGGTTTAAAAATAAGCGACTTGCCCAGAGACACCCACACAGTACATGGCACAGCCAGGATTTGAATCCAAGTGTGGCTGATGTTCATATTCTTAACAACCATATCCAGAATAATTGGTGGATTGGAGAACACACTGCTATAAAGGTCAATTAATTTCTTGAGCATCCAAATTCCTGAACGTTATTCCTTATAACGTGTCAAAAAAAATATCGGCTTCTTCTTATGGTCATTACTTCATTTTATTAGAAAGAACAACCCTGATGTGAGAAGTAATTAACTTTGGGGAAAAGATTTAAGTTAGAACACCGAAACGATTAAGTTTGCTGTATCACTGAGGTGCCTTTTCTGATTTTCTGATGAGAAAAAAATCTTTCCCCACTGCCATAGAAACCCTGGATTCTGTTCTGAAAACCTGCAGGCCAGAAAACACTACTGATAGGATTTGAGAACACAGAGAAGCTCTGGAAACGAAAGGTTTGCTTGGAGAGGAGAGAAGCATGACTCAACAGAGAGTGGTGTCAGTATGCTGCACAGTGCGACACGGGCAAAGAAACGCTGAGACTCAGGACACGGTCTTATTCTTTCCAGCTCTGAATCCTAACAAATTATTGATTTAACTAAACTCTAAGGGTGGGATGGGGGGATGGGGGGCGCACCTGGGTGTCTCAGTCAGTTAAGTGTCTGACTCTTCAACTCTCGATTTTGGCTCAGGTCATGATCTCCTAGTTCGTGGGTTTGAGCCCCATGTCTGGCTCCACACTGCCGGTGCAAGACTTGCTTGGGATTCTCTCTCCCTCTGTCTCTGCCCACGCCCTCAAAAATAAATAAAATAAACTTTAATTCAACTGTAAGAGGAGAGGTCAAGGCTAAGTAAGGTAAGAATAGCAGAGCTCACAGGGTACATCTAGGCCATTTTCTATTAACTTGATCACCAGGAAGAGTCCTGAAAGATCCAGAAGCAATTCATGTGGGAGGTACAGTGGTTTGTTTTCTAGAAATGCAAGAAATTAGGGTTTGAGGATCCACACCAATGAAATAGGAATACAAACTAACATAAAAATTGGAGCTTACACTACAGTTTAAATTATGTTTAACTTTTACGAAATATGGTAAATTAGAAAGCGATGACCCATGTTTTGCTCCAGTCTGTGCAAAACGTGCGTTACTCCTGTTATATAGCTTTGTGTTGTTATATAGTTTCTCTTGCTCTGTATTGAATTTCCTAATTATTTTTGATGAGACTGAGCTCTGTTCATTTCACTGCAAGACCAGGAGTCAAGCACTTTCTGCTCCTTACTCAGATTTACCCTTACAGTGGGAAAAAAGGGCAAAAAAAACCCACAAAACACCTTTTACTTTTTGTGTTGTCTCAAATACAGTGCTTACCAAAAATAGTGCATTCACGCAAGTGCTGATAATTAATGAAGTGATATCAACTGAAATCTATATGCCTTTTTATTCTAATGGTAAATTCTGCCCTGAA
This sequence comes from Panthera uncia, assembly GCF_023721935.1. NCBI lineage: Eukaryota > Metazoa > Chordata > Mammalia > Carnivora > Felidae > Panthera > Panthera uncia. Next base: position 36,943,902 of record NW_026057582.1, on the reverse strand, counting down.
GACTGGAAGTGTTCTGCGAATGAGAAATTTATCTGCATCAAAATCCAGTATAATACCAGGCATGAAATCCTTTCTAATTGTACATGTAAAATCCTGCTTAATACTTGCTCTGACTACTTACTGGAAATGAGATGAGGGAAGAATTTGCTCAATATGCCTGCCTGAAAATGGACCAAGCATTCTGATATAGTGCTCTCTCACTGACCCATTTTTACAAATTCATTTAACTACTTGGACATCATCCTCTTAATTCTTAAAATCCGAAGCACACCCCATATTATTTAATACCTTAACGTTCCTATGTCTTTTTTCCTTTCAACATCTGATTGCTTTTGCACTGAAACTCCTTTCAAAAGTCTGAACTGGAACTCGATTACACATATTAACAGTTAAGGATTCCATTCCTAATCTTTCTATCAAAAAGGGAGGGATAATTTTCAGCATGAGACAGGCCATTTAACCTTTCTATTCCTCTGCTTTCCCATCTACCTAAGGGATCATAGTGTACTCCAGGGCTAAAAGCATGGCTTTGGCATCAAACCAACCTATAGACTAATCTTTAGTAGATGTGTGATTTGGAGTATTTATTCTCTTTGTCTCATTGTCATCTGAGAAATATTAATAATAATATTATATTGTGAACTGAATTAAATGAGGAAGTGTTTGTGAAAACTCAGTAAACTTTAAAGTGATAGACACATAAATGACAGTTACATGGTCTGGTTCCGTGTCCTATTAAGATGAAGCCATTTCCACAATGTTGGGGTAAAGACAGTTTTATTAAAAATGGCTCATAAGCCAGAAGAAACTATTAGAGAAGAGGTTTGTTTGACCACATAAAAATTCAAAAACCCTATGTGGCAAATAATAAATAGATAAAGAAGTAAATAAACTACTAAAACAAGGCTGAAGAACTAACTACCATCTGGGAAAAATATCTGCAACACATAAAATAAACAAGACTCATATCCTTAATATGCAAAAAAAAAGTAAGAAAAGAAAAAGATAATAAAAAATCAGTATAAAATAAACTGTCACTAACAAAAATAGTGGATATAGGATATTCCAAGGTAATTTGCAAAGCATATACAAATGGCCAATGATCATAATAAATATATATATTCAACCCCACTAAATGTTGAGTGTCAGAAATAAAAATTAAACATTTTTTCAGCTATCAAACATCTTTACATTGACAAAATCAGCAATGGCAAGAAGTAAAAGAGGTGGGCACACTCAAAATATATTGGTAGAGGATGAGGTTGTTACAGTCTTTCTTGTTTGGCACTATATACCCAATAAAAAATGTGAATGTCCTTTGTGCCAACAATCCCACCTTCAGGAATTTGCTCCCAAGTAATAAAATGTCCATGAACCAAAATATTTGTAGAAATCATGTTTACCATAAATTTGCTTATCATGTAAATATTGGAAGTGGTTTAGATGTTCATGAATATGCTTAAATGAAGTCTGTCGCAGCCATACAGAGCAGCACCATATTCAAAAGCATGGCATACACTTATAGTCACTGCCACAGAAAAGACATCCCCAATTCCTCTGAACTGTGAGCCTAGGAATAGGTTAAAAAACAACAGGTGTAATATAGTCACATTTATAAAAATGCTATATACACATACATGCATGTGCATAGAGAAATGTCAGAAAGCATATCCACCCAAGTACCGGTAGGTAGTTATGATTTCTCATTTGTATTTTCTGGATTGTTTCATTTATCTTCACAAGTACGAATTATTTTTATAATCAGATAAAAACTGAAGCTATTTTCATATTAGAAAACAAATACCATAGCTACTTCCCTAGAGATGATATTTTAATAATGATATAAGTGCCTCAGGTCTTTTTTTTAATATGTTTTATAAAGTTAGAAGAGCATTCTGGGGTCCACAGGGATAAAAGGAAATTACAGCATTGTTGAGATGATAAGGCAGTGAGCATCACACATTCTGGCCTAGAGTAATACTGCCTCACCAAGTTTCCTGTCTTACTAGCTGGGCGTAAGTTACTGAATCTCTCTGTGCTCAATTTTCTTTCTTTTGTAAAATGTGAGCAATAATATCATTTAACTCATAAAGTTACAATGAGGATGACATGAGTCAATTTTATGTAAAGCACTTCCATTCATACCTGACATCCTAGAAAAAATGCTAGCTGTTCATTGTAAAATGAGATCATGTATAGAATCATCCTTGCCCAGCATGGAAGTACAATAAATATTTACTATTTTTATAACCTACCTGCTCATCACGTGTCACCTAAGGACACTGAGAAGATGAATCATTTTCTCTGTCTCAGAATAAGGAGGGTCAAACAGTCTATGGAACATGAATAAATATATAGCATTTCCAAACCAAGGGTAGAAAGAGAGGTCAATGAAGGCTTGGAAGGCATGCCAAACAGCCCAAGTCCCAGGATATCTGAGGTTGTCCAATCTCAGCAAGGTGATATCAATTACTTTGACAAATCAATAAACTCCTATATAAAACTATTACTAATGCCTTACATTTATACAGTGCATGACAGTTTTCAGGGAGCTTGCCCATCTCCATAACAGGTTGGCAGTGTTTCTGATCACTGTGACGGTCCAATGGTGAATGGAGACTGGTGTTTGGCCATCACTTTAAGACACCGACTCCCACTGGGGCAAGTGATACAGGGGAGCTGGAGGCCTAAGAAGAGTGGTGGAGAGAAATGCGGAAGAGAAGGCAGATGATAGGGAGAGGAGCCAGGATGCTGAAAACTTGTTCCTTTTTTTTTTTTTTTTTCTTGAGGTGGGGGAAAGGGCAGAGGAAGAGGGAGAGAGAGAAACTTAAGTAGGCTCCACCCTCAGCACAGAGGACTCCAATAAGGGTTGAATCTCACAACCATGAGATCATGACCTGAGCCGAAATCAAAAGTCAGACACTTAGCCAACTGAGCCACCCAGGCTCCCCCTGAAAACTCATTCTGAGTGCAACAAAGAAAACAGGAAAAACAGAACTTCTCAAGTTAAAGCAGGGTGGAGGGATAGGGTCAGTTTGTTTATTCATTCATTCCAATGTACTGAGTGTGCTAAGGGCTAGATATACAATTAGGTACAAAAACCCTCATGTAGCTCACAGTGTGGTACCCTATCTGCTCACCCACCTTACCAGTTCCAAGGTGACCCTTCACAAATCTTCAGCCCTCCAGGGCAACTTAAAAACCACTGAACTTGGGTTTGTTCTATGTTAAAAAGAAGTCCTCAAAATAAACTTAGGGTGTGTTCCCATCAAGCAAAAAATATATATAAATAATCTTGAAAATAAGATTCATTAAATGGAAAGAGTGAGTCAAGGGAATAAAAAGCAGAGCATAAGGAATACAGCCAATGGTATTGTAATAGTGATATAATGGGACAGATGTTAGGTACACTTACGGTGAGAATAGCATAATGTATAAACTTGTCAATTCACTAAGTTGTACACCTGGATCTAATGTAACAATGTGTGTCAACTATACTTAGGCAAAAAATAATAAGCAAGCAAGAAAGAAATACCAATAAATTATTCAAAGATGTTAGATATTCTAAAATGATTTTGTTTTCCTTCCCTTCCCTAACTACTACTAATAATTTATCTCATTATGAACTCAGTTCTGGATTTACACAATAAGAAAGAAAAATACTGTCTGAAAATAAAAACCAAGTAAAAAGTACAGAAAGAGATATGTTACCAAAACTCCCTAAATCAGAGGTCATGCATCAATTTATAAATTTATGAAACCTTCTTCTTACACAAAGAAATTATGCAAACTGCAAAAGAGCTTTTTGTTTCAATAAAGCAATTAAGTGCATTAATTGTTCTGTGTTATCACTTAAAGACGGCATAATTAATTTGTCATTCCTACCAAAGCCCGTGAGCTTTTGTATGGTTCTCTATCTTTAGCTATTTCAAAGCACTTTTCCAAACATTTATTTTATTTTAATCCTTTGTTGCAGAGCTGCAAAACATGTTCCATGGCAGACTGGAGAAGCTGACATTAGTTCAGAAACAAAAAATGGCCAAATGTGGCTCAGCATGTTCCCTAATTAAACACAGTTGCAGGGACACGGGCTCCATTTTCATTCTCCTGCTACAAAAAACCTACCGCCAAGTAAAAATAGGAGCTCAAAACCTATCACTTCTCTAAATAAATAGAAGATAAATTATGCTTGTTCTTTAAAATACAGGGAAGTGGTTTGTGTTTTCATGACTTTGTGGGTAGAATCTCAAAACCCTAATTGAATATGAAGTGTCTAATAGGCCATTTGTGACGAGAAGAAAATGCCTAGAAATTGAGCATGATGGAGAAAAGGTTTGGAGACAATGCCAGCCTGGTGTGATCTAGTTTTGAGTCATCAACATTCTGGGAAATCTCAAATAAGTCGTACAATTTCTCATGACCATAAATGACTGGCTAGAGGTCCACACCTCTGGACCTGGGAAGAGCAGACAATCATCCTGGGGAAAAGCATCACACCAGAGAAGTACACTTGTGTAGCTTTCCACACATCCCCCCTGGCTGTGCTCAAGGCCTCGGATGAATCAAGACTGACCTGTCTCTCAGGGTCCACCAGTTATGACCTGATTTCAGAACGGACAAGGACAGGTCCTTTCACCTGCCAGCCTTAAAGGCCAAGATATAATGAATAAAATACATCTTATTTTGCCCCTTTTGACAGTGACAGACACATTGGTGGCTGAATTTTGAATATTCTGAGAATACCAACCACCATCTTTTATGCTTAAAAGCTTAAAACATGCTCCTTATGCTTTCTTTTATCTGGCCTTGTAGCAACCCTGTGACATACATAAGACTGCCCGATGGTATCTATGACCAACACTCTTATATTGGCTTATTCCAGGACAGAGTGATGCAGAGGATATATATTCTGGGTTTCACTTTGTATAGTGCATTTAGGTATCGAAATTGTACTTCCAGATTCAACTATATAAGGTAGTTTTCCTTCAGTATCCCTGAAGTTTTGAGACCAGGGAAAAGATTTTACTTGTATCCCTAGGCTTCAATACCTATATTTATATCTATACCTGTATCTATATCTCTCTCTACCTTTCAGAGACAGAGAAAGATATAAAAGCACTGAGGACATAAGTATGTACATGCACATAAATTTGTATCATAAAGTGGCTGTACATATGAAATATGTCAGTTAAGTGTTTTATTAATAAATGAATAAAGATTTAAACGTTCTTTCTTTTCAGTTAAGCAAAGTGTGATAAGGAAAAAGAAAAAATAACAGATTCCAAACACATTAAGGATTGTCTGCCCTGTGTCTCTATGGACCACATTTTGTTGGCTAACTGGAACTCAGATCTATCATGAAAAACAAGGGAGAGAATACCATGTAAATTACTCTGTGTTTAACTAAAAGACATATGCCTCCCTATCGCACTCCAGAACTAATTAAAGCACATATTCATTTTAAATTGAAAATAAACCACAAAGGTTTAAAACAAACTAATGTATGGCATTAAACCATATGGGCTTTCTTTTGTGCAACTGCAGCTTGCCTACTTAACTGCTCTTCTAAATGTTTCCTCCTCCTCCTTGAAAATTCTCCAAAAGTACACTGTTCTATTTTTCTCCTTGAGTACCATAATGGATATTCTTCAACATCAGATTTGTGCCAGCCTAAAATATACATTTGTATATATAATAAGATATACAATGTTATATAGAGATATAGGCATATATACAGGTAACGTACAGATACATATTCATTCTGCATCTCACAGGTAGAAGTTAGAAAATTCTAGCATCAACCAACTCCTTCCCACTGCCCTTGGCACATATACCTGGTGTCTTTAAAGCCTTAAATTCCCAAAAAGTAGCCATCCTCTTTCAGGATGGTCCAAAGTCTGGATCTTGTGGCCACAAGGCAGCTTCTAATCAGCTCATGTAGGCTCAATTCTGGAATCGGAAGTTAGATTTCCAATTATGGATTTCCAGAGACTACAAATAATAGTGTAATGTTTTAGTGCTTTCTGACATGATATTAAAGAAGAAAGAAGTGCCTACATTAAGAAAAATAAGATCTGGAACATTCAGAGAGAAGACCTTGCAGGTACTGGCATTTTTGTTGTTAATGTAGAAAGCAGAAAAATAGGTAAGTGTTTCTTCTCGCCACTATAGGCTTGCACAGGCGTTAAAAATGACAACAGCTACCTACTGATCAATGCCAGATGAATGCTCATGTATCTTGAAATACCGTATAGTAAACATTTCTAAATGTTTCAGGCAGAAAATATTGCAGGTGGTTAATACAGGAGGAATATCCGGGGAGTGAGGGGGGAGAGGAAAGAAAAGGATGCAAAGAAGGTAAGGAGGGTAGGCTTGCATCAGCTACCTTGCTCTTTAATTCCAAGAAATCAAAGTTTATTTAATGCTAAGGAGCCTGAGATAAACTAGAGGTGCATGTTTATAGTCACTGTGATAAGTTCATGAAAATTTTAGATGGTCTACAACATAAAGCACTATGTTGGACATGATTAAAGAAGCTGCCGGTATTTCAAAGCTTAAATAGGAATTTTTTTAATGCAGATGGTTATCTAGATTATCAGGAAATCTAAAGTCCCCAAAGAACTAATGTTTGAAAAAATGCTAGGACAACAAATAGTAGAAAGAAGAGCCTCCACTGTTTTAGTCCATCCAGATTGCCTGAACAAAATGCCACAGACTGGGTGACTTACACAATAAAAGTTTATTTTATTTGCTCACAAGTCTGGATGCTGGAACTAGAGTTCCTACATGGTCGAGTGCTGCTGAGAGCTCTCTTCTTGGCTTGCTGAAAGCTGCCTTCTTGCCATGTTTTCACATGGTGGAGAGAGAACCCTTTTATCACTTTCTCTTATCACTTGCTTTTATCACTTTCTTAGAGCACCAGTTCTATCAGATCAGGGCTTCACTCTTATGACTTCACTTATCCTTAATCATCTCCTTAAAGGCCCCAGCCCAGGGTACCTGAGTGGCTCAGTTGGTTAAGTGGTTAAGCGTTGGACTCTTGATTTCAGCTCAGGTCATGATCTCATGGTTTGTGAGCTCGAGCTCCAGGCCAGGCTCTGCACTGATAACACAGAGCCTTCTTGGAATTCTCTCCCTCCCTCTCTTTCTCTGCCCCTCCCCGACTCAAGCACATGCTCTCTCTGTCTCTCTCTCTCTCAAAACTAATAAACATTAAGAAATAAATAAGTAAATAAATAAATAAATAAATACATACATACATACATAAATACATAAATAAATACATAATAGAGGCCCTATCTCTGACACAGTCACATGGCAGGGGGTAGTAGCGCTCAGAAATATTTGGAGGAAACACAACTCAGTCCATAGCACCTGCTTCTTGAGCTGTGAGTCAATGTTTATGGATGACCCAAAGGAAATACAAGTCTTTGACTCCTGTTCTGCCTGTTCTCTACTTCAAGCAGAATACTACTCAGGCCAGAGCATAGATTATAATGAGCACTTGTGTGAGAGGAAATAAACCCAACAGAAGACAAACTGATTTAAAAAGAAAGCAAAACATGAATAGCTGTAAAAGGGTTTATGTGTTCTGGGCCCATCAGAATTCATCCCAAGACACTGGAGAGTCTGCCCAAGAGATAGCTGTGCCCCTGCCACCCATGTATGAGGAATTTAATCAGCAAAACACTAGAAATAAGGCAAACCCGATTGTAGTTTTCAAATAAGAATAACAAAATATCCTGGGTTCTAAGAGCAAACTGGCGTACAAGGTATTATCCTTTGACAATGTTTGGAATGAATAAGAACCCTGAAATGAGAGGAATGGTCTCTAAGACCCATCAGTGATCCTGCAGTAGTCACAAGATAGCCTCACTTCTTGCCTCACAGCCACTGTGCCTTGAATATTTACCTATACTTTAGTGAGACAGTAAACAAGGTTTTCTATGATAGCCTGGAAGGGAGTTCTATGGATTGAGTGCTCATTCAGATAGGTGGATTCGTTGCATGACCTCTCCACGAGACGGTGACGGACAATTAACAGAGGTTTCCAGTAAGAACAAAACTAGTTATTTAGCATATACAATGTGCCAGGCACTGTTCTGAGTACTTTATATGAGTCCATTGATTTTGTTCTCACAACTCTCTGAAATGGGTAATGTTATACCATTTTACAGATGAGAAACTGAGGCTTAGAGGGCTAGAGTAAGAGCTTCTCTTCCCAAGATTCCATCAAATCTTCTCAAGATAATCGGATCACCCTGACTGAAAAAATCCAACAGCCAGTTTCCAGGTCCCATTCTGCTTGATCTATAAGTGGCACCTCCCATGGCTTCACTCACCCCTCCTTAAAAACACTTTCCTCATCTGGCCTACAGGACACTTCACTCCTAGACTTCTTCCTACCTCGCTAAGTGCCTTTTCTCAGTCTCTTTGCTGGTTTTGCCTTGTCTTACTGACCATTCAATATTGGAATGCCCAAGGCTTTATTCTTAGACATCTTCCCCATCTCAATCCTATGGAGGGTTCAACCAGTCTCAGCCACATTTTAAATATCAGCTCTATACCAACAATTCCCAAACGTACGCTTTTAGCCAGAATCTCTGCCCTGGAATCCTCTCTACCCAACTGCCCATTAGATATCTGCACTTGTATGTCCAATGAGCATATCCAACTTAACATGACCCATCAGAATTTAACTCCTAATTCTATGACATCTTCCCCCTAAAAAATCCCTCTGCCTTCTCCATAATCATTTCCATTCCTAGAGATGCGTAGACCAAACCAAAACAACTTTGAATCATGCTTAATTTCTCCCTTCCTTTAGCACCCACATCTGATCTGTCAGCAAATCCTGTTGGTTCCAGCTTCAAAATATAAGTAGAATCTAACCACTGTGCACCTTTTCCTCTATTGCTACCTAAGTCCAAGCTACCATTATCCCTTAGGAATATTATTCCAAAGCCTCCTTCAGTTGTCTTTCCTTCCCCTGTTACTCAGAGTGACCCTGTTAAAATGCCATATCATGTTGTTTTCTGCTCAGAATCCTCCAGAAATTCCCATCCTCAGACTAACATGATCTCTAGGGCACTGCAGGATCTGGTGCCCATTACCTTTCTGGCCTCATCCCACACCATTTTCTCCCTACTTCACTCTCTCCTAAACTCTATGGTTACTCAATTTATAATGGGGACAGAGCCTTTAATCATGATACTTTTAAGCCTACCTTTTAGCCACTAATCACGAATTTTTATTAGTTGCTCTTCCCTTGCTTTAAATTTACATAGGCAAAGTTCTATCTGACAACAGAAAAGTCCCAAATACCACAATAGTGAGACATTTTATTTTCACTCCTGCAGAGCCAGTAGGGCCATCCTGTATAAACCCATTTACTTGAGACCCAAGCCAAAGATTTTAAAGGCAGTGCTTATATAACAATGTTCACAATAGAGCTTCACAGGAATCCCTGTGATTTTCACTGCAAAGCAGCTTTCATCAAAGGCACATATGTTCCCCTCCTACACTGACTGCCTCAGTGAAGTGTTCCAGCTGACAGTATTCCAGCTGAAACACAAACTGAGAAACACCTATAACAGGTTTATCAACAAAATCCAAGCATCACTGTGCTGACTCACTGTGGACTATAGAATGCTATTTATTTAAGGCTGACAGAAGAGGAATTTTAGCCACTGCTTTAAATTTCGCCCATAGTACTGAGAGTGGTTTTTCCTCTCACCCCTTCATTGTTGACCATGTCTAGTCCTAAGACTACAACAGAATCTCGACTTTAAGAAATTCAAGATACCTAATCCTGGCTTCACCCATGAACCCATGATGCTTGTAAATTGCATGCTTTCCTTTAATTTTAAAGTGGAAGCCTATGTGAAAAGTTAAACTTCCGACTCAATCTGGCTAACAAAATAGACTATTTATACAAGGTTAGTCTGTATATTTAAGGGATTGGGGACAGATGCTCTATTGGAGATTGGGCTTGAGGATGAATGTAGTATCAGAGAGAGCCTGACTCTCATGAATACAGAGGGAAGAATACCACAGAGAATGATTGAGCAGAGGTTGTAATAATAGCACAGGACTTCCAAGGAACAGGGACCATGCAGCGTAGCTGAGAAGGCAAGCAGACAGTGGAAGAGATGTATAGATTCAGTAGACAGATATTATAGCAGTGCGGAGTTAGCAAGATTGATATATTAAACTTGAGACTAACCTAGTAGCTTCAGACAAATGATAAATAGCAGTGGGAACTTTTAGATCAAGAGTTATATAAAACTGGATAATAAACAAATGAAAGAGAATCAAGAACCAGGAGAACTGACAGAACCAGGCCAAAGGGAAAGAGAGGCTCAACGAAAGATAGAGGATTGACCACATGTAGGTGCCTCTGCTTTCTCTCAAAACTCCATAAAATAACAGTAAATGGGTTTAAAGCCATAAAACCATAGGGATGCAGAAAATGGGAGAACATACAGAAACAACAAAATTTTGAAATCTGGAAAAAATAGAACAAGTATTAGCTGACTTAGCAGATTCAAGAAAGCTGAATCTCAAGTCAGCAAAAGAGAAAGCCAAGGTTCACGCTGGTGTGCACGATAGAACCGGCATATATCCCAGGAATGGCTGCTACTACTACCCCCGAAGTGCGGGGGCAACGGTGGAGTTGAAACTGGAGGATTTATTGCAAATCTATTTAAGGGGTGCCTGGGTGGCTTAGTCAGTTAGGCATCCGACTTTGGCTCAAAGTCATGATCTCATGGTTTGTGAGTTCAAGCCCTGCGTCAGGCTCTGTGCTGACAGCTCAGAGCCTGGAACCTGCTTTGGATTCTGGGTCTCCCTCCCTCTCTGACCCCTCTCCCTATCTCTCTCTCTCTCTCTCTCAAAAATAAAAATAAAATTAACATTAAAAAATTTTCAATAAATAAAAAATAGAAAATATTTAAGAAGCAGATAGATATCCATCTCCTATATGCCCTGCCTAATTCCAAAATCAGGCAGTTCCCTTTCCACCCATTGCAGACTGAAGAGGGTCTCTGGACTGAGGGAAGAGCAAATAAAAATACCATATTGAAACCAAGGGGATTGTGTGAAAGTTTATGCTCTAAACATCACACTCTCAGCTCTATTCTCCATTCAGCTTCCCAAAATCTGGAGCAAGGCTTATATTCTGCATCCTGGAATTTGGAAAAAATTTTCTCTGGGGAAATTGAACAGAAATGATGTAAAAATATTGATGTTGATTATTCTCCACAAAATAAGCCAACAGATCTCTCTACATCAAGGCCATGGTCATAAGTCCAGCCATAATAAAACAACCACAATTCCCACATCATCTGCATAAAGCCTCCAACATAAGCAACAGAGACCAAAGCCAACAAGCCAAAAATCAATTTGAAGGACACAAAGACTATGTGGGGATCTGAAAACTGTACCTAAACTATCCTACATCCTCAGAGACAATAGAGAAGATTTTTGAACTGATAAAGCAAAACAAGATGTTATAAGAAGGAACACAGAGAAAACTCTAGAGCTCTTAGAAATTAGCAGAAATGAAAACGTAGTAGAAGGATAGAAAGGATAGAAAATGAGCTGGACAGGAGCACCTGAGTGGCTCATCTGTTGAGCATCCAACTCTTGACTTCAGCTCAGGCCATGATCTCACATTTCCTGGGATCAAGCCCCCTGACCAAGTCTAGCCTTCCTTCCCACACCCTGTCAGGCTTTGTGCTGAGAGTTCAGAGCCTGACTGGGATTCTCTCTGTCCCTCTCTCTCTGCCACCACCCTACTCCCTGCTCGTGCATACTCTCTCTCTAAATAAATAAATAAACATTAAAAAAAAGAAAAGAAAAAAGAAGATGAGCTTGGCAGAAACTTCCAGACTGCAGACAAAAAAAACCCCAGAAAATTATAGAAAAAGAATAAGAAAATTAGAAAATCAATCCAGGAGATCCAATATCCAAATAATCGGCATTTTAATAAAGGGGGAAAAAGGAATTTATCAAAAAAATAACTCAAGAAAATGTCCCAGAAGTGAAGAATAAATATTTCCAAATGACGAAGCAGACCCACTGAGAATCTAGAAGAGATTGTAGAATCTAAAAGAGTAGATGACAACAGACCCATAAAAAGAGACTTTTGCCATAGTATTTCATAATACTGGGTACCTAAAGAAGATTCTAAAGTTTTGCAGAAATAAAGAGAGAAGAAAACATATTTATAAGAATCAAGACTTGAATAGAATCAGTCTTTAAAAAAAATTTTTTTAATGTTTGTTTATTTTTTGACAGAGAGAGAGAGAGACACGGACAGGGGTGAGACTGTGTGTGTGCGGGGAGGGGAGGGTACTGAAAGAGATGGAGATACAGAATCTGAAGCAGGCTGCAGGCTCTGAGCTGTCAGCACAGAGCCTGACCGGGAGCTTGAACTCACAAACTGCGAGATCATGACCGGAGCCAGAGTCCGACGCTTAACCAACTAAGGCACCCAGGCGCCCCTAGAATCAGTCTTTTAAATAATTCCACTGAAAACTCAAAAACAAAGGAAAGATATCTCAAAATTCTGTCATAAAATTATTTCTAACCTTCATATCTTTACCCAGATGAGCTATCAGTTAAGCAAAAGGGTAAATGAAAGACATTTTAAGACATACACAACCTCAAAATATTACCTTCTATGCATCCTTTCTCTGTAAACTATTGTAAGAGTTGTTCTATCAAAACAGATGTAGTAAACAGAAGGTCCACAAAAGAGAAAGGAAAAGGAAACTCTGAGGTTCAAAGATGAAGGGAAAAATCAGGCTGAGTGAGAGCTGTTGGTCAAGTCTATAGAGACTAGTCCAGACTGGGGAAATTCAGAAGATTCCAAGGAAATAGCCTCCAAAGACAGGAAGTTGATAACTACCTAATAAAAGCATATTTAGATGAGTGTTATATGATAGAGGAGAAGTACATGGAAAACTAAGAAGGAGGGGCACCTGGGTAGCTCATCCAGTTGAGCATCCAACTTTGGCCCAGGTCATGATCTCAGTTCGTGAGTTCAAGCCCCCCATCAGGCTCTCTGCTGTCAGTACAGAGCCTGCTTTGGATCCTCTGTCTTCCTCCTCCCTCTGCACTTCCCCTGTTCCCAAACTCTCTCTCAAAAATATATAAACAGTAAAAAAAAAAAAAAAAAAAAAAAAAAAAAAAAAAAAAAAAAAAAAAACTAAAAAGGAAAATGACATAAAACCAAAAGTTATACAGGAAAATAATCATAGTAAACCACATAATTCAATTACAAACAGCGTTTGTGTAGTCATGATTATGAAAACACACTATTGATTTCATCAAATTTGTGATCTATATATTTTTAGAGGCTAGAAAATTGAAAAATGTATATATGGGTACGTAGTGGTGGTTAAGGGATGGGGACAGAGCCAAATATAATTAAAAGAGAATTATATTTTAAACTTCCAAAGATGGAAGTCAATTTATAATGACTAAAATTGAAAATCCTCTCCAATAATCATGCTATTTATAGATAAAAAGATAGATATTTTCAAAAAACTGAAACAATTTTAAAGTGATTGCTGGGAAATGGAAAAGTGCATAGGGATTAGAAAACTTCTATTTTTCAAAAATAAACCTTATAGCACTATTTAGTTCTTTATGTACATATATTACTTTGATCTAAAAATTAAATTAAAAAAATAGGCAGACAATCTGAATTGGCACACAGAATAAATTAAAAACAAGTCAGGAAAACCAGAGGTCTGGAAAATTCTTGATTTCCTTCCTTGTCTTTGTGGGTCCTGGGTCCTTTCCTGTTTATTTCAGCTCTGTCATCGCTGGGGTTGTCATATTAACCAAACCCCATTCTTTTCTAACCAAATCACCTTCCTATCTCTGGGAATCTCTCCAATGACTAAATTAGCAGTTAAAGTCACATAGCTATAGAAAGTCTTTCACCAAACATCAGCAGCCAATGAAAGTTCCCTTTGGGTAAATGGACTTACTTGAACACACTTGTTTCAAGATGCAAATTTCTCCAAAATACAGGTATATGATTTTGTTTCTTTAGTAAACAGTAATAACAGCAGTGACATGGATATTTATACTTCTGATTTAGGCTGAAGTAGTTCTAACCTTGTCTGGCCTCTAAGAATAGAATATCCAAACTTTATCATTAAATTCTACATGTGGTACAGTTACTTCCAAACCATTTGAATCCCATTTGGTTCTCTTCTATACCCAATGAACAAAAAGGGATTGGGAGGTTGCAGTGAATCCCTTTATTCCAGGACCTACCCGTGATTGTGGGTGAGGAACACACACAGAAGTATTTTCAGTGCCTTTAACCCCTGGTTCTTCCTAATGGCCGCTCTGCTGCCCTCCCACTGAAACAGTGTCAGTCACTTGTCAAGGGGAGTATGCACATAGCTAGGAACAAAGAAAGCAGCGTAGCTTTGAGTTTCAAATTAGACCTTTTTTTAAGCCCTTAGCCAAAACAATAATCTTGAAAGCATAGATTTTCTTTGCAAGTGCCAGGCCCTTGAGACAGCAAATGGCTTTTTTGTTATTGTTGTTCTTGTTGTGTTTTATTTTTACTGTTAAAATCTTAGCTCTTTTCCCAGAAAATATTGGAGGCAGGGGGAAAGGCAATGAAACATAAGTGGGCAGAATAGCAAGAAATATAGATGAAAAAAGAAACTTGAAATAGGGTAAGGGGAAATCCAAGAGCAACAGAGAAGTGTATCCTGCTTCCCATCCAGAACTCTCTGGTACATGGCAAAGAGTAAGGAGTGCAACCATAGGACAGATACAGCATGAAAGACACCTTCTGAAGGGCACCTGGGTGGCTCAGTTGGTTAAGTGTCTGACTCTTGGTTTTGGCTCAGATCATAATTTCATGGTTCGTGAGTTCCAGCCCGGCATCAAGCTCAGCGCTGCTGGTGCAGAGCCTGCTCTGTCTCTCAAAATAAATTAATAAACTTTAAAAAATATTAAAAAAAAAAAAAAGAAAGATACCTTTTGAAATATGGAAAAGAGTGAGGTGGTAGGTCACAAACTAATTGAGCTCTGTATAGAAAAATGAAGTCAGCCACATATTCATGTATCTAAGTTCTACTGTATAAAAATTTAAACTCCCCATTAAAATACTTAGATCTGGAGAGCTGGTATAGTTTTGCTTTGCTCTGAATACACAACCTTTTGAATATGGAGTATCAAAACCCAGTCACTTGTTCAAAAAGAATTTACTGAGCACCTACTATGCTCTCATTATACCAGATATATAGAGGTGAACCAGACAGACAAGTCCCCTGCCTTCATGGCTCCCACTTGAGCTGGGAAGACAAGCAGCAAATATGTAAAGAAAGAATTAAAGAACATAATTATAGCCCATAATAGAAAGATAATGATACGGAGGACAGAGACACTTTAGACAGATTAGGGAGGAAACTTCTCATGGCAAGAAATCGGAGAAAAGGGGCATATCTTATTAATCTCTGATTACTTTTCCCACCACAGAGCTAGGAAGAATAAGAGTTTATCTTGAAGAGTCTCTTCCCTCATGGCATCATCACCTTAGCCCCTTCCCACCCCGGCCTACCAAGCAGCTCCCCACGCTCCAAATGTTTTCTCTACTCTGCTCTGAAATCTCAGCCTCTCTTTCTTCTTCACTGTGACAGTGAGCTAGTTTGAAGCTCAGTCCACGCTGGTGTGCTGACAAGAGACTTACATCTTTCAGAGAACAAAGTGGCAGTTGTACAGGGGACTTTTGGAGGGAAAGACACACAAAATAGGGACCATCAGACAAAATGATCAGGGAGATATCTAGAAGTTGTCTAGCTCCCTTAAATCACTCCTTGGTGGGGGACAGTACTCAGCCTCAGATCAAGAGCTGCCCTCGATCTTTCAAAAATCTGTTCCCAAAATCACACTTTCCAATATTTAAGAGACAGAGTATAATGATCCAGCAAAAGAAATAGAAGAAATAGCCAGAGAAATGGGAGAGAAACCAGGGAGAGATAAACATCAAGAAGCCAGAGATGTTTCTGCATGGATGAAAAAGTGTCTATGAAATTTAGCAAATGTATTTCAAGTGGTGGTAGGGGAAAGAAGTCCACTTTTTAGGTAGTAAAATAAGATAAGAAAGTAAAGACTCATACTTCTGGAAGCTTGCTTTAAAAAAAAAAAAAAAGAACTGGTAGTTAGATCACAGGCAAAGAGAGTGTGAACTCGAGTGTTCTTCTATTCACATATGTGTATTTTTTTGGATTGAAGAAACAATGAGCACGTTTACTGGCTGATGAGAAAGAGCCAGTAGAGAGCTAGAGAGATGGAAAACACAGCAGAAACAAGAGCAAATAATTGGAGGAAATAAACATTAAAGGATGAAACAGATAACATGACCATACCCTGGACCATCCACACAATTCTAGACTCATATACATTAACTGCTCACTCAACATCACAAAGGACCATTCCCAATTTAGCAGTTGCTTGCACCAAAAGCCTAAATTAAATCCAGACTCTTGCTTTCTCTCATATGTTGTGGGTCTTAACATTTGTCCAGAGTCTAACCGATTCTAACTACCACTGCCATCATCTTGCACCTTGACTATTACCCTATCTGCCCTCTTCCATCCTTTATCTCTTGCAGTCTGTTTTCCACACAGCCATCAGATTGATCTTTATAAAACATAAGACAAATCATGCCACTCTTTAGCCCCAAACCCTCAAAAGCCTTCCCATCTGACTTGGAAAAAAAGTCACTAATTTGACCTATCAGGTCCTGTGTGGTTTGGCTGCCCCCTCACTCCCAACCTGCTTTCCTCTTCCAGCCAGTCTTTGTAAGAGGGTCAAGAAGGTACAGGGATGCATGTCTGCTACAGCCACCCTTTCCTTTTCAGAGAAATAAAAGAAAGGCCATCTGCTGAAATAGGAAAGGGCAGTCAGAGATTCAGGAGAGCCGAGAAGAAAACATTAGAATTGCACAAGAATAGCTACTCAGCAAAATGTGAGAGGGAGATGACCTAAAATAAGCAAAGATTTGTAAGATTATGAACAATGTATTGTAGTGGCACCTGTTCACATAGCTGTGGTTTACTCCAGCCAGTTCTCAGCAATCCCGAAACAGGAGCAAAAGAGGCAGGTAGGTAGATCCAGATTGGAATTTTTTAGGACACAGTGCAGTGACAGGACAAGGGATGATGGAATCTAGAATTCTGGTGTGTGTCTGGGATTGGGGAGGGGGGGGATGGGGGGAAGGAAGAGTGCTCTCTGGCTAGCTCCCCTAAGAGAAGAGAGTTAGAAAATACACCTACTATGGGGTTCTTTTGAGGCCTTTTCTAAGAAAACTGAAAAGGCAAAGTCATAGGCAGCTTAGCATAAGAAAAGCTCCTGAGCTCAACACCACCTATCCCAAAGTCTCATTAGAAGAGTCGCCTGGAGTGCCTGGGTGACTCAGTCAGTTAAGCATCTGACTTCGGCTAGTTAAGCATCTGACTTCGGCTGAAGTCACGATTTCATGGTTTGTGAGTTCAAGCCCCGCGTTGGGCTCTGTGCTGACAGCCTGGAGTCTGCTGCGAATTCTGTGTCTCCTTTTCTCTCTGCCCCTCCCCAACTTGTGCTCTGTCTCTCTATGTCTCTCAAAAAATAAATAAATGTAAAAAAAAATTTTTAAAAAAGAAAAATCAACACCCATCTCTTTTGCCAAGTCTTAACTAGAGGTAGGAGTTTAAGTGTCCTTCCCTTACATTCATTTTAAATCAGTAAGGCTCCCAAATTAGATTTTCACAGATTAAGACTTTTGGGGGGTTGTTAAACATAAATTCAGCTTTAAAGAAGAGAGTGTCTAAAGGGCTAGCTCAGAACTAGCTTCAGAGAGAATCTTTTAAAGCCTCCAGTATTTCCTGACAGTCAACCAGAACATAACTCTCATCCCATAAAAATCTTCCTATCTACACACACAAAGCCCAAAACTACAACCATGTACCTGGCACCTCTACTCCCAGGGAGGCCTGATGCAGTCATTGCAATTTATGTAAATATTATGTAAAGACGTAAGAAGCAGTCACTTAGGAACTGGCTTAGAAATTGCTCCAAAGAAAATCCCCTGTCTGAGCATACCAAAGCAATTCTTAAATCCATACATAAAGCCTTCTGGGTATAACATTTATTTTAGCAAATTCTAAATATATTCATATGTGGACTTGTTAGTCTTTCAACCTTTGAAAAATTTTGTAAGTATTTTGTTTCCAGCAAAATTAAAAGTATAAACCAGTTGACCCTTAATGCCACATACATAAGGATCCTGTAAGTCCCCAGTGCTTTCTCTCTAGCAGAGCACAATTTCACCCACCAGGCAACCACCCACCTTGGGCAATAGACACGTTCATAGGAATCAACACAAATTTATTAGAAGGTTACCATATAATTTCATAAGTAAAATTCTTCCCTGGCTGAAATCCCTGTTCTTAGAATGTGGGATTTCATAAAAACGTCTTTGCAAGTCAATTTCCTTTTCTATCTTGTAACATGGAAAGAAAACTCCAAGTGTATGTGCCCTACCTAATAGTCTAATGTATATATATTTTATTGAACTTGAATGGTGATTTAGAAAAAAAAAAGGCAACATTGGCAGTGAAAAATATTGTGTAAGCGTTATCTGTCTGCACTAAGTTAAATTTTTCTTCATATTTTCTTTCATATTAGAAAAAAAAAAAGGTTTAGATCCCAAAAAGGCAAATTCCCCCATGTGATTCTCTCCCCTCAACTATCCAATGAAGCTACTCATTAGAAGGTCACCAATGACCTCATAATGCTAACCAGACCTCCTGAGTCACTGTCCCATTTCTCTTGTTGTTCTCCCTTCCTTCTTGAAGTTGCAAGAAACTTCTTCTGGAGCCATGCTTTCTTTTTATCCTTCTGGGCTCTCTTCTTTATCCTTCTGTGGCTCTCCTCCCTCAAGTGTCATCCTTCACCAGCTTCATTCTGAATCTACCCTGCCACTCTCTTGACATCGGTTACTTTCTCTACCCTGTGATTCACAAAGAGATCTCACCATGTTTTACATCTCTGGAACCCCAAAATCACACTTTTAACTGTCTAACCTAATGTACATTACCACCTAAATGACCTCAGGCACCTCACACTCAAACATGTTCAAAATAGAACCATTCTCTTCCCCCAGGAATAGTTGCTTCTTTTTTCCTATCTCAGAAAAGAACGTGGTCATTCACACAGCTGAATTAGCCAGAAACCTTCCAGTCCTTTTGGATTCTTCTCTCTATCATATTTGACACATTTGTCCACTCACCAATAACAACTTAAAAAAGCATTTCAGGAATTTTATATACAATCTATTTTTGAGTATTCCAAAAAAACTCTGCAATGTAGTGATCTCCATTTTACAGATGAAAGTCTAGATAACTGGTGTAAATTCTTAATAATTGAACATAGGTTTGTCTGACTCTAAAGTCCATGGTCTTTTCATAAACCATGTTGTCTCCCTAGACTGTGGGAAAGTATGAATATGCCGCACCTGGCCTGCCACCTGCTTAAAGTTTTATTGGAACATAGGCATGCCCATTTATTTATGTCTTTGCCTCTTCTAACACTGCAACAGCAGAGGGGCACCTGGGTGGCTCAGTCAGTTAAGCATCTAACTCTTGGTTTTGGCTCAGGTCATGATCTCACATTTCGTGGGTTTGAGCCCTGCATCAAGCTCTGTACTGATAGTGCAGAGCCTGCTTGGGATTCTCTCTCTCTCTTTCTCTCTCTGCCCCTCCTCTGCCCATGCTCTCTCTCCTCTATCTCTCTCTCTCAAAATAAATAAACATTAAAAAAAAAACACTACAATACCAGACATGAGTGGTTGCAACAGAGACTTGACCATGAAGCCTAAGATAGTTGTTAACTGTCCTTTTACAGAAAAAACAATTTGCTGGTTCTGAAACTGCCACCTTCCATATCCCTACCACCTCAATTTATGACTTCCTGAATCATTGCAACAGCCTCCAAACTGGTTTCTCTACCTGCAGCTTTTCTCTGCTCCAATTCATCCTCCACACAGAAGAATGAAATTCTTCTTTATCTCACAACCTTTAGGATAAATGATAAACTCCTTGCCAAGCTATGCAAGTGAAATACATGGAGTTCTACAAAAGGGCCAAGCCATTTCATTCCTGTTTTTTTCACATATGTTCTCTTTATTTCAAAAAGTACCGAAGTCCAGTATGTTTTTCTATTCTAATCTCATGAGTCACTTCCTCCCAGAAATCTTCCTGCATTCCTCAGGATAAGTTAGGTAAACTTTTTTCATTCATTCAACATGTTTAATGAGCATAACTTTCAACTAGGCACAATACTTTGTGCTAAATATGTAATGACAAATAGGACAAACACAGACCCTGTTCTTACCTGCTCTGTAGTTCAGCCCAACTTCTTTGTTCATCTGTTCAAAGTCTTAGCTTTTAGCTCACCGTATAAAGACAAATAAGAAGGAGATGACGATGGAGAAGTAATGAAGATGGGGAAAGAGTTGCACATGGAAATAGGCACAGAGATGGAGATGGGGATGGGGATGCAGATGGGGATGGGAATGGGGAAATAGTTGCATGTGAAAATGGGGACAGAGATGGGGATGGAGATAGGGATGGGATGGAGATGGGGATGGGATGGAGATGGGGATGGGGATGGGATGGAGATGGGGATGGGGATGGGGATGGGGATGGAGATGGGGATGCGGATGGGGATGGGGAAATAGTTGCATGTGGAAATGGGAACAGAGATGGGGATGGGGAAGGGATGGATATGGGATGGGGATGAGGTTGGAGAAGGGGATAGAGATGAGGATAGGAATGGGATGAAAGGGGGATGGACATGCAGATGGATATGGACATGGAAACAGGGATGGGCATGATGATGGAGATGGGGCTGGAGACTGGGATGGGGATTGGGATGGGGATAGAGATGGGAATAGAAATGAGGATGGAGACGGAGAGAGAAGGCGGATGGACATGGACATGGACATGGGGACGGGGATAGAGATGGAGGGAATGGGAGAGAAAGAAAGATGATTCAGTGATTCTCTTGTCTGACATTCACCATACTACTAACTTACTGAGAGCCACAAAGTATCCAGGTTGTCTGCTTAATAACTGTCCGGGACAATGATGAATGAATTAAATAATTTTGAGTGATACTGAGACACAAGGTAGTTCCAGAGACCAGCTCTTTCAAAGAGACCAGACTAATTACTGAGCCACTGAGAAAATTTCCTGTTTTCTGGGAAAACTCAATCTTTATAGAATCTGAGAGGCTTTGTGAAAATGTGACTAGGCATAAAAAGAAACATGAGTATAAAAGAACATTCCTGCAAAAGATACAAGTTCTAGGGCGCCTGGGTGGCGCAGTCGGTTAAGCGTCCGACTTCAGCCAGGTCACGATCTCGCGGTCCGTGAGTTCGAGCCCCGCGTCAGGCTCTGGGCTGATGGCTCGGAGCCTGGAGCCTGTTTCCGATTCTGTGTCTCCCTCTCTCTCTGCCCCTCCCCCGTTCATGCTCTGTCTCTCTCTGTCCCAAAAATAAATAAAAAACGTTGAAAAAAAAAATTTAAAAAAAAAAAAAAAAAAAGATACAAGTTCTATTGTGATTAAGAAATGGAATAAAGTACACACCACATAGCCTTTTCCTAACTACCAGGCTATACATCTGCAACTACTAAACCATGAATAAAGGTACTTATAACCCTGAACTTTGTGTTCCACAAAATGTTTTTCCTCATAGGATACTCAGCTTATTAAAGAAAAGAGATTTAAAAAAAAAGAAAGAAAGAAAATCTTTTTTACAAGCAGAAGTAAAGCAAACACAAAGAATTGACCCAGTTTCCAAAATAAACATTAAGCTTAAAAGTCTCTCCATCTGGCTGAATCTAAAACCAGAAATTAAAATCAGCATGTTCACACTCCACTTCCTACCTACACCACAACAGCAAGGGCAAGAAAAAATTCAACATGTAACTTAGGATTGTATCTCAGTCACCTAAAATCTCATGTTAAGATCTGAAGAATAGTTTTTTAATATTGGAAAAGGGCAACAGTTCACTTTTATTTTTTTAAAGCAGCATTTCTTTAATATTTATTTTATTTCATTCTACTTTTTTTCTTCCAAGTTTTTTTTTGATATATGAAATTTATTGTCAAATTGGTTTCCATACAACACCCAGTGCTCATCCCAAAAGGTGCCCTCCTCAATACCCATCACCCACCCTCTCCTCCCTCCCACCCCCCATCAACCCTCAGTTTGTTCTCAGTTTTTAACAGTCTCTTATGCTTTTTTTCTTCCAAGTTTTTATTTAAATTCCAGTCCACTTTGAAACCTGCCTGGACATCCGTGTAGGCCAAATATCCTTCAGAGTTCCCACTGGTCTGGTGTACACGCTTCTCCTTGGGACCTACTCTTATGTCCTGAAGCAAATGTCTTTCAGTCTATCTAGCTGCCTAATTTCTATTCAAAAAACACTCTTCTTTCCAAAACCAATATTTTCTTTTCTCTACAAGATTTCCTGACAGTGTCCCCTCATTACTGAATATATTCCATAAAAGATGCACCTTACTCTCAATAAAATTGGCAAGATATGTAATATACATGAAAAACCCTAAAACCGGTAAGTGGAACGTCTTCCATTTCATTATTAACCTCATTACCAACAGCCAACCCAACTCTAAGAACAGTGGCATAACTGCACTAACAGAATCTGAAATATTTGTTAGCACAGACAGGAATATTAAAAGTCATTTATTTCAACTCCTGCATTACACAACTGAAAAACTAAAACCAGAGAGATTCAAAGACTCTCTAAGGTCACACAGGCCTTCACCCTCAACTTATTCTATATTCTCCCAATCTCTGGGTCTCACCATTTTCTATTTATTCCCTTTTCCTATGGGGAGAGATAAAAGCAATGCCTATAATCTCAGCTTGGCTTTTATCTGAACTCCACAGAGAATGCTAAATTAGATCATCAACTGGAGAATATGGTGCATGGCATCAGCCTCCTCTGCGTGATGTTGAGTGACCAGTGTGTAACCAAGGGCTCCCTTGGTGGCTTAACCACCCACATGAAGATTCGAATTTCTCTTCATGCACATCTCACTAGCAGATGGTCCTGCTGTACTTCTAAATATGCTAAACCATTTGCCTGCTGCATTGTAAACCGTATCAGTCAATTACACAAGAGTTCTTAGACTGTTTGGGCTATCATCTATTACACCCTGTTTGAAAATTGCAGATTAGCGTTTTTACGACTACCTGCCTACCAATTAATCTCAGCAGTTTTCATATTTATAGTTTTTAGTCTTTCTTTGTTTTACTTTTAAAGATTTAATTTGCATGACATCCCACCAGGACAGATTCTGATTGCCATATACCACATGAGTCAGGCTGCTTCCATCTAGCAACGAAGCAGGCAAAAATAGGGAAAAAAGTGCTTTTAAATACAATAAGTACCCCAAGTCTAATCTTATTTTAATTTATTTTCATTTTTATTTATTTATTTACTTACTTATTTTTGAGAGAGAGAGAGAGAGAAAGAGAGTGCAAGCAGGGGAGGGGCAGAGGGAGAGAGAAAGAGAGAGAAATAACCTTAAGCAGGCTCCACTTCCAGCATGGAGCCCAACAGGGCTCCATTCAATGACCTTGAGATCATGACCTGAGCCAAAAATCAAGAGTCGGATGCTTAACCGACTGAGCCACCCAGGCGCACCCCTGCAAAGTCAAATCTTATAGTCCTTTGAAATATGCTGTGTACATGTTTACTAATGTATTTAACAGTGTATTAAAACAAAATAGGGGAGCCTGGGTGGCTCAGTCAGTTGAGCGTTCTACTTCGGCTCAGGTCATGATCTTGCGGTTTGTGAGTTCCAGCTCCGCGTCAGGCTCTGTGCTGACAGCTCAGAGACTGGAGCCTGCTTCGGATTCTGCGTCTCCCTCTCTCTCTGCCCCTCCCCGGCTCATGCTCTGTCTCTGTCAAAAATAAGTAAACATTAAAACAAAATTAAAAAAGAAAATTTTAAACAAAATAAAGCAAGCATATGAACAAAAAATAGAGAAAAAGTGAGAGAGAAAAAGAGAAAGAGAAAATTTATGGTTGGACATAGATTATTTGGCATAAAGTTATTTATAACTTATATTTTATTTTATATGTTTCTTTTTTAAAAAAAATTATAGTGAAAGATGTAAGTGTATATATTTTTATAATGGTTGGATTAAAGAAAAATATAATTTATATGATCATTTAGTAATGAAGAAGAAACTAAGTAAGCAATTGCTTCTCTGATAAATCTTTAAAAGTGGATTCATAAAAATACATTAAGACAAAAGGATAATCATATCAGAAACATTCCATTCTCATATTGCTTTGTTTTATAGTCACCAAAACAAATCATCAGTGCACTAAGGTGCTTTCTGAATAGAAGCAAAATTAGTCAGTCTGCTAATCTTTGTAAAAAAGAAAATAATTAGGGGCTCAATAAGATTATACAAATGAAATGGATTAGAGAACATTTCATGAAGGCATCATGACATATTTACTCTGCAAATAAGCAAAGACATTACCCACATCTTGATCTTTAAAAAAAAAAAGTATGCAGGGTATGCAGTATGCAGTTGAACTTCCGAGTCTTAATTTCGGCTCAGGTCATGATCTCGGTGTTTGTGAGTTTAAGCCCTGCATCAAGTTCTGCACTGACAGTGCAGGGCTTGCTTGCAATTTTCGGTCTCCTGTCTCCTCCCTGTCTCTGTCCCTCCCTTGCTCACTCTCTCTCTCTCTCTCAAAAATAAATAAATATAACATTTTTTTAAAGTATGCTATTTTCCACAACTGCTGTAGAACTCAACACAAAAATATCTTTTCGCAAATGTCCTCTGGCAGTGAATTTGATGAATGTCAGCAGAGCTGTCAGGTTCATTCATGAATGGACAAATGCAGAGGAATGAGAGAGAGTTAACTACCCTGCGGTAGTGTAATGGCTGCTACCAGAGCCATGGAGTTCTACCCAAGGCATAGAGCATGCCAAAGCTGAGAAGAGACAAAATTGAGATAAAGAATGCATGGTGGTAGATATATGTTGAGAAGATCCAAAAAAACTTTTCCAGTTCTATATTCTGAACAAGGTGATTCTCCATCTTGGGCAAATGATGGAACAAAGGATTTAAGTCTAGTAAATCTCCGGGTAGCAGGAAGAAGAAATACCCTGGGATCCGGCTGATGCAGAAGGGATAAAAAGGGAACACAGAGTGACTGGAATTGAAGGGAGGCCACAGTCATAAATTTTGTCTGAAGATTTGTCTGATAGCAACAAGGAGAACCTTGGGACTGTGTTCCTGGATGGAGTCCGCATGCAATTCAGCATCAGGGGGGAAGGACCTACAGGTCAGAGAGGAAAGCCCATTAAAGAAAGAAGAGGGCTCAGAAAGGACCTAGGCACTGGAACTGTTGCCATTAAAATTTCTCAATTTTGCTAGAAGGCATGGAAATTTCAGATGACTTTCTCCAGAAAAAGAAGCTATGATTTACAAGTAGTGATTACTTCTTCCACAGAATATAGGCATTTTTCACAACAGAATATAGGCAGCTGGTATCTCCATCAACGTTTTGATAAAATACTTTCCTTAGTTACTGTGTTAAAAGGTTGTAAGTGGTGCTTCTCAAACAGCCAGCATGGACTGACTAGAATCTTAACACAACTAAAAGCATGAACCTTTCTGTTTTCTATCTCCCTCTTCTCTTACTCTCCTACTCTCCTTCCCCATACACACACATACACACACACACACACACACACACACACACAGAGAGAGAGAGAGAGAGAGAGAGAGAGAGAGAGAGAGAGAATGGGATGGACGCTAAATCCGTGGCTGTATCTATGGCTGATAACACATATTGGGAACAGTAGTAGTTTGTTTTGTTTTCCTTGGTGTTATTGTAGGGGGAAAAAGTGATACTAAGACTACAGATAGCTTCAGTAGGTACATTTGGTTGATATTTTGAGCTTGTGTGTCTAATAAATTTTGGAATTGTGAGAAGTTACTGTTATACTTCATGGGTCTTGACAGTTTTCTATCAACTTCTTGGGTTGTTTCAAAGGAAACATATCATTAAATTACTAAGGACCCAAGGACTAAGAAGGAAATTAAAAGGCATCTCCCTGGGATGATCTTGGCAATAGAAACTGGACTTTGAGGCATAAAAAAAGAACAAAAACAAAACCAAAAACAAACAAACAAACAAAAAGCTAAAGTCAACAGACAAAAAAAATGTCAGAAGCTAGTTTATGAACAGAAAACTACTGCTCAGGTGTTAAAAGGAAATAGCAGAAACTCAGAAAAGAAAAGGACAAAGTTTGAGACTAGGTGTTCATCTTGAAATCAAGACAAGAACTAAAGAGAAAGAAAAGAAGGAGAAAGACATTTAGAAACAGCAATATAATTGGCCACACATGAAGTAGAGAAAGGATGGGCCCAAGTGAACCGAATAAAGTATTGTTGGATTTCAAGGGGTTATGATGACTGAAAAAAGCCAATTTCAAAAGGTCACATTTTTCATGATTCCACTTACATAACATTCTCAAAATCACAATATTATATAGGTGAAGAGCAAATCAGTAGTTGCCAGGGTTTAGGGATGCTTTAGGAGAAGGGGTGGGTATGATTATAAAGGGGTAACATGAGAAAGGTTTTTGTGGTGATGGGACAATTCTGTATCTTGATTTCAGTGGTAGTTACAGGAAGCTACACATGTGATTAAAAAAAAACAGAACTATACACGCATGTTGTATCAGTGCTAATGTTGATCTTGTGCTGGATTACACAGGATGTCATTATTGGAGGAAACTAGGTAAAAGGCACAAAGGCCCTCTCTGTACTATTTTTGCAACTTCCAGTGAATCAATAATTGCTTCAAAATAAATTTTTTTAATCTAACTACGCTCAAGTGTAAGGCAAAATGCATTATATAATACAAAAAGTAGTATAGTAATAAATACCACATCTGACAAAATGTCTTCTGAATTTATAAAGCACCGATACATCTTACCAAGTTGGGTATATAGACAACAGTTTAAGAAATCATCAGGATCTTTTTGTATGAAGGAACATATTTCTTCCTACAAGCCTCTGAAGAAGACAGCACCTGGAATTCTCAGTCTACCTCTTTAAACAGCGAGTGGAACCTGTGCCTTCTTGTTTCTGTACCTGCACAGAGGAGCACAGAGACGGAAGCTAAACTGCCAACATTGGTGCTCCGATAGCTATCAAATATTCTCACCTCTGAAAATGTGAAAACTGCCTTACTTTGACCTAAGACATTGACTTTTCATAGGCCTCTTGATACTCCTGGACTCTTAACATCTTTCCCATCATTCACAAAATATAGGGGTGCCTGGGTGGCTCAGTCAGTTAAGTGGCCGACTCTTGATCTCTCAGGTCATGAGTTCAAGTCCTGAATTGGGCTCTGTACTATCAGTGCAGAGCCTGCTTGTGATTCTCTCTGACTCTCTCTCTGCCCCTGCCCCACTCATGCTTTTTTTCTCTCTCTCAAAATAAATAAACTTTAAAAAAAATGTAAACCTTCCCAGTATGGAATCTCAGAAAGGAGGTCTTATACCACAAACCAATGACCATGACCTAAAGGCTTAACAAGTACTAATAACACTAATCATACCTCCAGTACAATGATCTTAAGGTTACTCTGGGGGGTTAGAATTAGGCTTGGATAAATCATCTAAGTCAACTTGAAGGGGTAGGTAATGGTGAAGTCTCCCCCATAATCTTCTTTTAAAATAGCTTCTTTGATACGTATTTCCTTAATATCTGATCTGACACAATCCAGTCTCAGTCTGAGTGTAGAACACATGGTCTCTCAACTCCTTTAGAGAACATTCTAGTCCCAGGAACACCATCCAGGCATTTAGTACTCAGGAAGCCTGCTAACTCCCAGATACTTTTGTCATTGCCAAATGAGCTCGTATTTACTAATCCTTTAATTCTCTCAAAGGAGCATATATTAAACCTAGAGTGTTTATTAACCTAGAGTGTTTGCTACGGAGACTAAATTTATGAAACTTTTATTCTTCTTAATTGTAAAAACCTGCAGAAAACTATCCTGAGATCAACGTTAGTCAAGAATTCAATTACTAACTAAAGTATTTTCTAAACTATGTATCACCCATCATATCCTGGCTGCTTTTTTTGGAATTTAATACACTGCCAACAAAACCTATGGGATGTGCCAGATGCTGCCTTTCTAGATGCTGGTTTCCCTTGGAAAGAGCTCTGCTGGTTACAAGGCTGTGAACAGAATTAAATCAAAGAGTTCCCATTCTGATTTTCGTACCACTCTATCAACACTGTTTTTCATGTGCTCAATACATTCTGAAAAGTAAAATGTATTATTTTGCATTTTATTTTCTAAGGCTGAATAAAAATTAAACCAATGCAAATAATATGGAATAAACACCTTTCCGAAGACAAAGTAGTTTCATTTTAATCTTGTTAGAGACTGGAGCCTGGAAAACCACCACCAACAATAATTTTTTGGTAATTAAAAAAGAAAAACGAGATACTTACAGCCAACCATCATCATGGCCACTGAAAACATCTTCTCCACATCGGTGGTAGGAGCTATGTTTCCAAATCCTATGGTTGTAAGGCTTGTCATGGTAAAGTAGAGAGAGGACACGTACAGAGAATCCTTGCTGGGTCCTCCTTCCCATATCCCTGCACTGGTATTATATCGATACGGAGTCCCAATGCTCAAGGCCAGCTGGTAGAGCCAACTGTCTATTTGGATCGTGTTCGTCACTTCATCGATGACCTCATAGTCCCCAATGCTGTACCATATGCAGGCCAGCCAGTGGGCAACTAGTCCAAACACACATACCAGGAGCACGAGGACTGCGGCTCCATACTCTAGGTAATGGTCCAATTTCCTAGCAACACGGCCCAGTCGCAAGAGACGCACCACTTTTAAAGAACTGAAGAGACTGCTGATTCCCTAAAGAAAATAAAAGAAAAGAAATGACAGGACACTTTCAGAAAAGAAAAGGCTGGGAAACAATTCAATGGTTTACCTTCATGAACTTGATTGCCCATTTATATGCTAAGAACATACACATAATATAGCTATGACTTCAAGTCCACAAAAAAGCTAAAATGCTAAGGAAACTTTTTTCAAAAGCAGATTTATTTTTCCACCAAGAAATAAGATATTTCTGAATTATTAAATAAGACAACTTTTCATTAGCTGAGGAAGATCCAATTTATCTTCATAAGTGAAGTATAAATAGCACAGAGGAAAAAAAAAACAAAGGAGAAAATTGCTCAAATGCAATATATACAGAGCATAGAAATGGGATGATGAAATCAGACCTTTTATTACTTCTTTCCTATAAAACTTTTCCTCTACTCAAAAACATTTATTTTTACTTCCCATTTTGTAATAGCTATGAGCAGTAAAACTTCTGAAAAAGGAATCCCAATCTTACTGGCAAGCAAACAGGAAATACTTCTGTGCATACGGGGACAATGAGCAAATGCCATTGTTGCTTCCACTACCTCCTGTCACAGTCATGATAAGCACTAAATTTGTAGAGCTCTGAAAAAGTTAAGAGTTGAACGTAGAATGGGTACATAATCTACAAAATCCGATCATCCTTTAGCAATAGTTACAGAAAAGAATACCGTAAGGGAACAGCAACAAGGTAATTCATATTTTGCTCAGAAGCTTAAAGTCCAAATACAGCATTATCCAATGGAAATACAGCATCTACTGTCTTCAATCAATGAAAGCCCCATAATTATTCTTTTTGGAAGCACATAATAAGCCATGTGGGGAAAGACGATAAATTCACTCCTGATGCAGGTAGGGAATATAGAGCTGTGATCTGGAAGCCTCTCGTCTGACCCTCACCTCCAAGACTCATGAAGACCATGACTCCCTTATTGCTAATTTTTTCTCCCAGAGAGGAGACAAGGAGTCTAGCATAACTTACCCTGAGCTTCCTTCTGACCAACACAGAAGAATTGGTTGGTATAGTGGAACAGATGTGACAGCAATAAGACTAATTTGGGCATTGTAAAGTTCTTGACAGTTAAGGTAAAAGGATTACTAATGTATTTGGTTATGTTCTACCCCATATGGTAGGTAGCATATGATTTAAATTTTTCAAGATAAATATTTGAAATAGAGAGAACAAAGAGAAGTAGAAACAAGAGAACTTGTACAAATGAAAGAGTAGCAGGAGCATTTTGACAGTTTTCTGTCTCAACCTCAATACCTTGGGCTCTTTTTCAGTTCCTATTCTCAAATGCTGTGGCATCAGTACAGCCTTAAAATAAATTCTCATTTTGCTTGAACACTTGAGGGGGGAAAACAGATACCAAACTTTAGGCAGTTAAAAAAAAGCAGAATTATGAAAATTCAAAAGATGAATTGGCATAATTTACTGACAACAGATACTGAAAGGCAAGAGCATTGGGTGTTGTATGGAAACCAATTTGACAATAAATTATATTAAAAAATAAGTAATAAAATAAAATAAAAGAGAAAAGAAAAAGAAAAAGAAAAAGAAGAAGAAAAAGAAAAAAGAAAAAGAAAAAGAAAAAGAAAAAGAAAAAGAAAAAGAAAGGCAAGAAGATTCAAGAGAGCTTGGAGGCTTTCAGAAATGGAGCCGTGTAATCACGAACAATGAAGACAAAAATAAGCAGTTCTTAAGCACTTCCATGGGCCAACCTCTGAGTTAGGCCCTGGGGACATGAACATAAATATGCCTTGCTTCTGCTCTGAAGAAACCCATAGTCCAAATGCATGACAAACTCAAAACAGCATTAAATTAAAAAATTAAAACAGTGCTGCTATGGACGTACTTCTCTAGCTAGCTTAAAATTTTAAAGGAACTATGATACTGCTGTGAAAATACTGCACAGAAAAGGTATTTCTACCTGAGTTTTTTTCTCTAAAAATGAAGAGAAGAAAAAACAGAGAGGAAATCGTTATCCTCATTCGAACTAAAAAAGTCACAACTCTCAACCAGAATGTGAAAATCAGGGCCTACTAGAATTAGGTCCAAACAGTGGCAGAGCAAACCCTCCTGATCTCTGACATAGGCAGAGCTCTCCAAAAGGAGATGGTCCACCCCAAAGGATACCTGCTCTGGACCCCACTTAATCAAAAAGCACCATTTTCTATGGCCATGATTAACACTACTTAAACATTACAACATATTTTGCAAGCATGCAAACTCTGCCACAGGTTCTATGACACCACTTTCTCCTGGGTTTTGCCAACTCCCCAACCGATATCTCTTTCAAAATCGTTTTCTAGGGCTACCCCTCTCCATGCTTCTGTGATGTGTTAGGGTTCTCATCATGATTTTCCTCAGCCCTCTCCTGGCTGATCTACTGCATATGCATGATTCTACTGACTTCTCTATATGGATGATTCACTGGTCCTGTCTCCTGAGTTCCTGACAGAGGCCAAATACGCACTATACATCTGCATTTAAATGTGTCATGGGTGTTCACAAGGTAATTGGTCCCACAGGGAATCCCTTGTTCCACTTGAATGAGTTCTCCATCACCAACTGTCATGAGTGACATCATTACCTGCCCTGTCCCTCAGACCTGAGGCTGAGCTTCCTGCCACCCCCAGCTGGTTATCAAATGTTATCACAGGACACGAGCAAGTGCTCAAAATACATCTACTTAATAAACCTCTCAAAAATTTCCCTTCTTTCCTATTCCCAAGGCCTTGTCTTGGTCATGACTTCATATTTTTTCTTCCTTGTGTCACCGGAAGAGCCTATCAGCCACCCTAGCTCTGTTCCTACTCCCTTTAATTCAGACACTATACAGCCCACCGGTCTGGTATATACTTAAATCACATCTATCTATTCATGTACCTCTCCAACCTTCACTGTTACTTCATACCTACAGGATTAAGTATTAGCTCCTGATACTCCTAGTCCCTCAGATTCTTAGTGCCTGTTCCACAACAACCAACCGCTGTGCAGTCTTCCCGTCCTTACCCCCAACGAACCCTGCAAGATTCATCTTTCTAATACACAGTACCCTCCAGGGACTCATCACAGACATTACATCAACCACAATCTCCAGGGCAGGCCTTCAAGGTGCCCAGCCCCACCTCTGTCTGGACCGCCAGGTCATCTCCACTATGCCTGTGCGTCTCAGTAGTGCTCCCATCAAACCAAACTCCTGTTTGCTCCCAAACATAATCCCCAAGGTTCACTTTGAGTTTGTCCGGAGTGTACCCTTCAAGGACTTGTAAAATCAGGAACTGTTATTCAAAAGTATTAATATGCAAATAAGCAAGCTTGCTTTATTTGGAAAGCTGTTTTAACTTTCTCATTCTCTATCGTTTTGTATTAAAGAGAATTTAATGCAATCATCCTCAAAACTCAAACTGAAACAACTTGCTTTTAAAATGTGATGAAAGGGTGCCTGGGTGGCTTAGCTGGTTAATCATCTGACTCTTGATTTCAGCTCAGGTCATGACCTCATGTTCGTGGGTTCGAGCCTCACGTCAGGCTCTGTGTGACAGCACAGAGACTACTTGGGATTCTCTCTCTCCCCCTCTCCCTGCCTCTCTCCACTTGTGCGCACATGCACGCACATGCGCGTGTGCTCTCTCTCTCTCCTTTCTATCTCTCAAATAAACATTAAAAAAATAAATACATAAAATGCGATTAAATACTTAAAACTTGAAATCATGCAAACGTTCATCACCAGTATAATGGGTAAATAAACATTCATACATTTAGTGGAATACTATCCAAAAATAAACATGAACAGACTATCTATATACAATAACAAGAATAAATCTAAAAAACATCATGTTGAGCAAAAAGACCAAATACAAAAGAGTGTATACTGCATGCTTTCATGTACAAAAAGTGTAAAAACAGGTGTAATTCCTCTGTGGAATTAGAAGTCAAGATACTGGCTCCCTTTGTTGGTGGGGAAGGGTAGTGACTATGATGGGCATGAGGAGGATTGTGGGATTCTGGCAACATTCTGTTTCTTAATATGGCTAGTAATCATTACATGTGCTCACTTAGTGAAAATTCTTTGAGTTCT
Organism: Panthera uncia; assembly: GCF_023721935.1. Taxonomy (NCBI): domain Eukaryota; kingdom Metazoa; phylum Chordata; class Mammalia; order Carnivora; family Felidae; genus Panthera; species Panthera uncia. The sequence goes on along the minus strand of NW_026057582.1, from coordinate 36,910,757 downwards.
ACACTTAAAACTGTAATTTTCTTTAAGCATGTTATATTTAAACATAAAAAATAACGTTAAGGAAAATCCAGCAGTCACTGCTGTGTTGTTAATATCTCACCATAGTACACAACTCAAATTCGTGATTTCTTCAGCATCATGTGATTTTTTTGAGGGAGGGTCATATTCAATATTGTATTAAAATAAGAGACTTTCCTTACTTATGATTCACTCTCACAACCTTTAGATTGGGCCACAAATAGTATTTAATTCCTTGTTTAGACCAGTCCTCAAAAAATGCCCTCCTTCTGTACCAACACCTTTTTAATAACAATTTCTTGATTCTGTACTTTCCACCAGTTTTATGTGCTCATTTATTTTCTGCTTCATTTCACTCCACATTTTCCAGACCTTCTGTGCCCTCCTCTGAAGTCCAGAGGATTTCTGCCTCTATCCCAACCTCTGAGCTCTTAGCACACAAATCCCTGGGGTTCCACAGGTGGAAGAGAATTTCAAACACATGAAATGCATAATAGAACACAGCAGGGTTAATGGAGAACTTTCAGTCATCAGTCTTCTGCCTTTCCAGCTTATTTCCTTACTTGACAAGCCCCTCAAGCCACAGGAGCACAGCAAACAATATCCAGCACATATCGCTGAGGTATTAACTCCTCAATATTTTTATGGATTCCCACACTAAAGAGATGTGGGATGTTATTGGCATAAAAATCATATATTTCAATGATAAAGCCACCTAAAACACAAATCAATGCTCTCATTGGACCATAACTAATGATAGTAGGCAAATGGCTACTATCAGCTAATATATTTTCCTACCTTCTTCCCTTCTTGCTTTATAAAGAGAAAAGGGATGCTCCAAGAACTTTTTTATACAAAGATACATGACAAATAAGTGGGAGTGACAGAGGAGGAATGCAGGTTTGTAAAATCCAGTGCATGGTGTTTCACCTACATCTTACATTCCCACACACAGGATGTTGTGGTAGATTTTTTGCAAGGAAAAAAAATTTAGCTGTGGTTATTTTCCTTCTTATATCCACACTGCTTGGCTGTGTGACTTTGCAGCTCCTCCCTCCAGGAAATAAGGTCATTTCTCCAACCCTTGAATCCAAGCTGGCCCTATGGTTTGCTTTGGCCAACAGCATGTGGTGTAAATGACTCTGTGCCCGTGCTAAGCCTACACCTCAAGAGGCATAGCACCTCCACTCAAGGTCTAGGAACCCAGCTTAGTTGCCATGTAAATACCTATGAGGTTTTTGAATGATGAAAGACCACAGAAGCAACCCTCTGAATCATCCATTTGAGCCATCCCAGATCAGTCAGCTACCAAGCAACTCAGCAGTTTACCACAAATGCATGGGCAAGCTTATCAAGATAAGTTAAACCTAGCCCAACTTAGCAGAACCACCTAATTTAGCCAAAAACTTGTGAGTTAAAGAAATGGTGATTGTTACTATCCATCAAGTTCTAGAGTAGTTTGTGATGCAGGGAAAAAAGGTAACTGATAATGGGCCACCTGGGTGGCTCAGTTGGTTAAGCATTTGACTTTGGCTCACGTCATGATCTCAAGGTTCCTGGGTTCAAGCCCTGCGTTGAGCTTTGCACTTACAGGGCAGAGACTACTTGGGATTCTCCCTCCCTCCATCCCTCTACCCCTCCCCACCCTCTCCCTCAAAATAAATAAACTTAAAAAAAACTGATACAAATGTGGGGAAAATATATCTGTTATGTGTTTATGTGCATAGAATTTCATACTTGGTATGACTTAATACTAGGGACTATATAGATTGCCACTAGATACAAAGGTCTCATTTTAATAAGACTGTCCAATATAGGTAAGATATGGGTATGTAAAATAAAATTTAACATATAAATGTTAGACATTATTTATCTTTTATATTTGGAAATGTGTCCCTATTCTGCTTTGAATAGATCCATGCCAATGAATATACCACGAGAATAGAAAACTCAAAAGAAAGAAAGAAAGACAGAAAAGAAAGAAAGAAAGAAAGAAAGAAAGAAAGAGAAAGAAGTAAAGAAAGGTAGTTTACAAGAAACTCCTCCCCCCTTCTCCCATTCCAGACTATATCTCTGGTCCTCTTTTAATATCTAAGCAAATGTCAGCATTGGCCATTTGATTAAGCAAACCAGAAACTGAGAAGTATTCTTGTCAGAAGTATTCTGAAATTCCTCACACCCAATCTATCTCAAAACCCTGTTAATTTCGGCTCCTAAGTATCTCTCAGATGTATCCATTTCTCTCCATCTCTACTGTCACTACCTAAGGCCACGCTACTAGCATCTGTCTCCTGGATCTATAGATGTTTCCTAATAAGTTTCAAGTCCTTTATTTGTCCCCATCCAATTTGCTCTGAACACTATGTAACTCTTATACTTTTCAGGGCACCTGGGTGGCTCAGTTGGTTAAGAATCCGACTTCAGCTCAGGTCATGATCTCACGGCTTATGAGTTCGAGCCGGGTGTCTGACGGCTCAGAGCCTGGAGCCTGTTTCAGATTCTATGTCTCCCTCTCTCTCTGTCCCTCCCCACTCATGCTGTGTGTATCTCTCTCTCTCTCTCTCTCTCTCTCTCTCTTTCTCTCTCTCTCTCTCAAAAATAAATAAACATTAAAAAATTTTAATGAAAAAAAGAGTTACTTTACAAAATCACTCCCAGTTTAAAATCATATGATGGCTTCCCATTGTTCTTAAATCTGTTTTGGTTCACACAGACTTGCATGGTGTGGCCCATGCCTACCGCTCTAACCTCATCCTTCAACATTCTTCAGCTCACTCTTCATCCAAATTTCAGGTTTTGGATATGCCATGCTCCCTCCGACACAGGGCCTAGGCACTTGCTAGTCTTTCATGCTCTCTATCCTTAGCTTAGCTAGCTTTTTTCATACTTCAGATCTCAGCTCAGTCACTGCTTCTCCAGGAAAACTCTTCTCCAGTCTAGATCAGGTCATTCCATTATATAGTCTCAAAGGACCATGTACATTCCCTTCAGGACATGTGCCTTAGTTGTGAGTGTATATGTTCTGTTAATCCTTTTATTTAGCACTCCCTTGCAAATAGTAAGCGCCAAATACTTATTGAAAGAATGAATACATTATTTAAAGAATAAACTAACCAATACATAAGTCTCTCATAATAATTTCTGACTCCTCCACCACTGATATTGTATTAATAATTAATAGTTATTTCATCTTCATGGATAGCACCATAGCAAGCAACTGAATAGAAACCATAAAACAGTAATAAGCTCCATTTCATAAGCATTGGGTCCTTATTCTAAATAGATTATATACATGAATGACTACATAGTGCATTTCCATTTTCTATTGTAGAACACAATCTAAAGACTGAAAGAAAATTGCAAAGTACATTTATTATCTGAACCTTTAACCCAGATAACAAATTCTATTGCCTCCTTTCTATTCAAAATTCACTTGTCCAATTCCTGCTACCAAGAGATCCATGGGGAAATAATCCTAATTACTCCATACATTAGTTAACATGCTTCAGAGAAGGTTCTCAATTTAGATAACTTGTACATACTACCTGTTTTAGCCAATTTATATTCTTATCAAAACACAGTGGCATAGATAGATAGATAGATAGATAGATGAAGAGCAGACATCTATCTTCAGTAATATCCATAATGTACTAATTTTTTAAGTGCTTCTTGTTGTGGAAAAGACTTTCTCTTTAATTGGATCATAATAAATATAAAGCAGGACCAAAATACACACCCTAAAAAGAGGTATATTGCCTGAAGCTTCAATTTTTTTTTCACACATTATGATACATGTACAAGCAAACTAAGTTGAAGGATGCTTTAAATTCTTCAATAACTTGTTGCTGCCTTTACAATAATCCAAACGCCTTAATGCAACCTAACTCTATAGTTTTGCCTTGTGCATCTCTGTCTTCTGCTCTCTGTACTCCAGTCATAGAAAACTTAATTCTTTTCTTCAAAAATGTCATATTCTCTCACCTGGGAGTCTCTAAACATGATGTTTAAAGCACTCTCCTGAACCTACAAATCACCCCTTGTGCCTGGTTAACGTCTACTCATCTCTCAGGTCTGGGCTTAAATGTCTATCACTTCTTCAGAGACTTCCCTTAACTATCCCCATCTTCAAATAGATTAAGGCCCTTGTTTTAAAGCATAAGTACCTGGTCCAGGAAATGCTGAGGGAATAATGGAGGAGGCAGTGAGAGTTGAAACAAAGGAAGGCTGAAGTGGCCATGATGGACCAGGTAGTAAAAGTTATGAAGATTCAGGGATGAGATCCAAGAGATAAAGAAAAGGAGAAGAGAAGGTAAAAATTCAGTCAGTAGAGAAAAGGCAGGAGAGGATACTGACAGGACTAAGTGAATCTTACTAATAGTAGAACGCTCAGATCTACAAATTCTGGAAAAATAGAAGAGGAGGGTGAACAGTCATGTCCTCCAAAATCATTTTCTAAAAGTGGTCCTTTTCCAACAATTGTAATGATAATATGTGACAATGTGGTTTTTAAGGCTATTCTAAAAAGATGATGCAATCTCAAAGCAAACCTGGGAGACATGCAAAGAAGGTGGTCAAAGAATAGTAGCTCCCCTTTTGTAAACTTTTTCCTCCCTACCCAATTCTCTGGCCCAACATCCACTTCCAGGCTCACTCCCCTAATATTACAACTTGGCTGCCTTGGACCACGGCTTCCACAGCTCTGATAGTCCAGGACCATACATTAGTTCCTAAGGTCCCATGTTTCTTTTCCAATTTTCTAAAAAATGCCTGCTCTTATATCTCCCATCACTTCAGGTTATTTGAGTCTCTTTTCTTTGCAACAACAACAGCAACAAAACCTTAACCTAACAGTTTAGCCCAGTACATGTTTTCCCACATGGTTCAACTCCTGATCATCCCAGTTATTAGCTGTATCTTATTGCCCTATATTATGTCTGTATATAGATCATATCACTATCTGAAATTACATATATACTTCTTAAATTTTCCATACATGTTTGCTGTTTTTATCCACCAGAATAAAAACTCTGACCAAGACAACCTTAATGCACCTTGATTAAACTTTAGACGGGCTTTTTTCCTGACTCTAGGCCCTGACCTCCATTTTCTTAGAGACTTGACTTTAGAAAACTTTCAATTATAAATTCTTTCTCTGCCCCTTTGAGATATAAATCTTCTCCCAGACTTTTGACAGTTGTACAAGCCAGGAATGTCTTTCTCAAGGACTTGGGAGCCATCTTTTTGAAACATAATCAAGAAAAATAGTACCCCTATCTCTCAGCATCTGTGGGCAGGTAGGAGTTTAACTTTGATGACAGCAATTAGCAAATATAGATGGCTTAATCACATTGACCAACTTCTCTGCCTTCTGTTTCAGCATGGTTGAGTTCAGTCTCTCTTTCCTATTACAATAGTCTTGAATGAAGTCTTTCTTGCCATTTTTAACAAGTGTTCAGTACAATTTCTCTTTGACAGTTCCATGAAGATAAGGAGGATTTGTGTGCTTGTTCACTGTTGAGATTCCCAATATTTAGAATAAAGAAGTAGCTCAATATATATCTGTTGAATGAATGGAGGAATGAAATCACAAAAGGTATTTTTTTTTTGCATTTAAAGGATAACTTTGAGAGAAAAATAAATCCCTCTTGGCTATTCCTTTATATTTCTGAATATACTGCCACATCTCAAAATTCAATCTAAGTACATGGCTTACTAATCACACTAAGGAGAAGAAATTATCAATTCTTAGTGATATAACTTTATTACACACACTGACAGGCTTCTACACGTGGAAATTGTATTCCCTAAATATGATTACTTTCTTTGTCAGTAAAGGTGAAAATGGCATTAAATATATGTGCTATTATTAAACTTTAGCTATATTTTAATACTGAACACAAAAAGTTCAAGTGGTTCTAAAATTCTAGCAGGACTATATTTGAGTTAAAAATTCTGCTAGTCTAACAATTTGTAACTATCATAAAATAACTGTTGCGCAAGCTTCTATCATCTATGCTTCTCACTCATTGTGGCCAAAACAATTACAACATCTGCAAAAGCTCAAACAAAAAATTTTGAGTATGGCCATTCACAACTCAGTATAAGCCTGTGTATAAATGTGAATATAACTTAAGATGTCTGATTTTGCCTAACACAATGACCTAAGCACAAACAAATCACAGTGAAAACTAGCATCTTCTGGAAAAATGCACACCAGGCATCTGATTGTAAAGTCCATATTTTTGTCTGCAATGCTGACCAAGTAAGCATTCACGCTCACAAGACTGTCATAAGCCATGCTTGTTCTCATTAGATATCTCAGAGGGATACAGGGAAGAAATCACTGGTTATGAGTAGGGCAGCAACAGGCATCCTCTTCCATAGATTTGACCTCATAGCAGTCTATGTAGCAGTCCAGAAAACTATGCTTTGTACCCTCTCCCAAGGAGACAACCATCCTGACTTAAAAACTAGAGAACCGACCCTGCATAACCCCACACTCAGCCTGGAGACTCAGAGCTGAAACCATGTTAACATGACTTTTACGTAATTCCTCTATCTTCCTTAGCATGACTTTATTTTTCCAGGACTCCAGAAAATCAAATGGTTTGATTTTTCACCATAGGAACTTCCCAAAGACCCATTAACTCTTCAACAGAAAGCATAAATAGTTTATGCCCTAAGGTTCTTTGAATTCTTTGCCTCAAAATCCTCATCTTGCTGTCTCCAGAAATCCTGGATTATTATATCTTGATACTTGAACTTTACTCAATCCTGATTCTTGACTTGAAGGATTTAAAGGCTTTAAAGGATGCCAAATACGGTTATCCATACACTTACCCCTGAGTGGATAGGTGAAAGTCAAGTGTGAGTAAACTACCAATCTAATCCTCAATAAATGTTTTGGGGCACTTGAGTGGCTCAGTTGGTTGAGTGTCCATCTCTTGACTTCAGTTCAAGTCATGACCTCATGGCTAATGAGTTCAAGCCCCGCAGCAGGATCCACACTGACAGTGCGGAGTCTGCTTGGGATTGTCTCTCCCTCTCTCTCCTCCCCTCCCCACTTGTGCTCTCTTTCTGTCTCAAAATAATAAACTTTAAAAAGTGTATATATAGATATACATATACATATACATATACATATACATATACATATACATGGATATTTTTTTATTGTTATTAGAATCACTAGGTTGTAAAGGTGCTTTCTCACTCAGAGAAGGACTGGGAGGTATATAGGTCTTAAAACTGTAGCTAAGATTTTTTTAAAGCAGGCTACTAAAAAACCTAAGTCCTGAATACAAGGTAGAATCACCCCACAGGTAATACATGAAAATTTCATCACAGTAAGAGTCTCAAGCTCTTCAGAGGAAAGAAAATTATCAGGATAAAGAGGGGCATTGCATAATGATGAAAAAGTAAATTCTCCAAGATGTAATAAGCCTTAATGTATATGAACATAACAAGAACATCAAAATATGTGAGGCAAAAGCAAGTAGAACTTCTAGGAGAAATAGATAAATCCACTGTTACAGTTGAAGTCTTCAACACCTCTCTGTCATAAATGGTCAGATCTACCAGGCAGAACATCAGTAAAGACATAGTAGAATTCAACAGTACCATGAATCAACTGGATATAATTGACATCAGTCAACTACTTTATACAAAAACAGCAAGTAAAACACATTCTCCTTAAGCTCACATAAAACATTACCAAGATAGAACATATTCTAGACTAACACACACCTTAACAAATGCAAAAGAATAGAAATCATACAGCATTCACTTTTAGATCACAATGGAATTAAGCTAGAAATCAACAGAAAGATAGTCAGAAAATCCCAAAATACTTGAAGACTAAACAACACACTTCTTTTTTTTATTTTTTTTTAATATTTATTTATTTTTGAGAGAGAGAGAGAGAGAGACAGAGCATGAGTGGAGGAGGAGCAGAGCAAGAGGGAGACACAGAATCCAAAGCAGGGTCCAGGCTCTGAGCTGTCACAGAGCCTGACACGGGGCGTGAACCCACACTGTAAGATCATGACCTGAGCTGAAGTTGGACACTTAACCAACTGAGCCACCCAGGTGCCCCAACAACACACTTCTAAATAAGAAATGGTTAGGGGTGTCTGGGTGGCTCAGTCAGTTAAGTGTCCGACTTTGGCTCAGGTCATGATCTCACCACTTGTGAGTTCAAGCCCCGCATCGGGCTCTGTGCTGACAGTTCAGAGCCTGGAGCCTGCTTTGGATTCTGTGTCTTCCTCTCTCTCTGCCCCTTCCCTGCTCATGCTCTGTCTCTCTCTGTCTCTCAGAAATAAATAAATGTTATTTTTTTTTAATAAGAAATGGTCACAAATAAATCTCAAGAAAAATTTTAAAAGTTTTTGAACTAAATGAAAATGCAAATGCAACATATCAAAATTTGTGTGGCACAGGAAAGTAGTGCTTAGAGGGAAATGTATAGCTTTGAATGCAAATAATAGAAAAGAAGAAAGATCTAAAATCAATAATCTAAACTTCTACCTTAGTAAACTGAAAAAAAGAAAAGAGAATTAAGTACAAAGTAAACAAAAAGAAAAGACATAATGAAAATTAGAACGAAAAAAACAATGAAATTGAAAATAAGAAATCATAAGGGAAAATCAACAAAACCAAAAGCTTATTCTTTGAAAATATAGATAAAATTATTAAGATTCTAGCCACACTTACTAAGAAGAAAAAACAAAGAGAACACAAATTACTAATATGAGAAATGAAAGAGAGAACATCACTATAGGTATCATAGACATTAAGAGGCTAATAACAACAATAATAAGAGAATACTATGAATAAATCTAGAAGAAAAGGACCAATTCCTTGAAAGACTCAATCTGCCAAAACTCACACAAGAAAAAATAGACTATTTGAAGAGAACTGTGTCTACTAAACAAACTGATTAGACGATAGCCTTCCAAGACAGCACAAGGCCCAGATAAGTTCATGGGTGAATTCTACCAAATATTTCAGAAAGAAATATAATAATTTTATACAATATTTTCTGGAAGATAGAACTAGATATGATACTTCCTAACTTATCTTTTGTAATACAGGATTACCATAATGCCAAAATCAGACAAAGACATTATGAGAAAAGAAAACTACATACCAACATTTCTCATGAACATAGATGAAAGAGTCTGCAACAAAATATTATAAATCACATCAAGCAATCTATAAAATAATTACACAATATGACCAAGTAAGATTTTTCTTAAGTATGCACGGCTGGTTCAACACTAAAAAATCAATTAAGGTAAGACATAACATTACAGACTAAACAATAAAAATCGCATGATTACATGAATAGATGCAGAAAAACCATTTAATAAAATATAATAGCCACTCATGATATAAAAAAAGAAAAAGAAACCTCCCAGAAAACAGGGAACAGAACTTCTTCAACTTGATAAAGAACATTTACAAAAAACCTACAGCTAACATTATAATCACATACATACAAGATGTATATATATGAGGAAAACCACAAAACTTTGATGAAAGAAATCAAAGAAGAACTAAATAAATGGAGTGCTATCCCATGTTCATAAACAGGGATACTCAATATTGTCAAGATGTCAGTTCTTCTCAATTAGATCTATAGTTACAACACATTCCCAATCAAAATCCCACCCAGTTATTTTGTGGATATCAATAAGCTGATCCTAAAGTTTGTATGTAGAGGCAAAAATTGTGCAAAATAGCCAACACAATTAAGAAGAATAAAGTCAGAGGGCAGATGCTACTCAACTTCAACATCTGCTATGAGTCTCTAGTAATCAAGACAGTGTGGTGGAAGTAGAGACACATAAGTCCATGGGACAAAACAGAGAGGCCAGAAATAGACCCAAATAAATACAGTCAACTGATCCTTAACAAAGGAGCAAAGGCAGTACAATGGAGCAAAGATTCTCTTTTCAACAAATGTTATAACTAGACATCCAAATGCAAAAACAATGAATCTAGACACAGGCCTTAAACCCTTCACAAAAATTCACTCAAAATGGATAATAGACCTAAATTTAAAATGCAAAACTATAAAACTTCTAGAAGATAATATGGGAGAAAATCTAGGTGACCTTGTGTATGGTGGTAATTTTTTAGATACACCAAAGGCATGACCCATAAAAGAAATAATTAATAAAATGAACTTCAGTAAAATTAAAACTCTGCTCTGTGAAAGATACTATCAAGAGAATAAGAAGACAAGCCACAGACTGAGAAGAGAAAATATTTGCAAAAGACATATCTGATAAAGGACTATTATATAAAATATACAAAGAAATCTTAAATTTCAACAAGGAGAAAATAAACAACTTGTTTAAAACATGAGCAAAAGACCTGAATAGACACCTAACCAAGGGAGACATTCAGATGGAAAATAAGCATATGAAAGGCTGTTCAACATCTTATGTTATTAGGGAATTACAAATTAAAACAACGAGTTACCACTACACATCTATTAGGATGGCTAAAATCCAAAACACTGACAACACCAAATGCTTGTGAGGATGTGGATCAACAGGAACTGTCATTAATTGCTGATGAAAATGCAAAATGGCACAGCCACTTTGGAAGCTAGTTCAGCAATTTCTTGCAAAATTGAACATAATCTCCCCAGATGATCCAGCAATTGTGCTTCTTGGAATTAACCCAAATGAGTTGATAACTTACTCCTACACAAAAACCTGCACACAAACTTTGCAGCAGCTTTATTGATAATTGCCAAAACTTGGAAGCAACCAAGATGCCCTTCAACTGATGAACAGATAATAAACTGGTACATCTAGACAATGTAACATTATTGAGCTCCAAAAAGAAATGAGCCATCAGCCACAAAAAGACATGAAGGAACCTTAAATACATATGAAAACCTGAAAGAAGCCAATCTGAAAAGACTATCTACTGTGTGACTCCAACCACATGACATTCTGGAAAATGCAAAACTATATAGACAGTAAAGGGATCAGTGATTGCTAGAGGGGAAGCGGGGGAAGCGATAAATAGGCAGAGCACAGAGGATTTTTAAGGCAGTGAAAGTATTCTGTATGATACTGTAATGGTGGATACATGTCATTATATATTTGTCCAAACCCAAAGAACATACAGCTATGGGTTTTGATAATAGTGTGTCAATGTAGGTTCATCAGTGGTAATAAATGTACCGCTCTGGTGGGGGATGTTGGTAATGGAGAGGCCAAGTGTATGTGGGGGCAATCTCTGCATGGAAAATCTCTGTACCGTCCTCTCAATTTTGCTGTGAATTTAAAACTGCTCTTAAAAATAAAGTCTATTATCATCTGTGCAAACACACTGATAAGAAAAATCAATAAATTCCAAGGTGGACTGGCCAGTGTTTCTAAGGATCTAATTAGATTAAATGTAGGAAAACTAAAAAAAAAAAAAAAAAAAAAAAAAAAAAAAAAAAAAAAAAAAAAAA